>NW_026898890.1:0-64700 GCF_033153095.1 Gastrolobium bilobum | reverse complement strand
CCTCAGTGTTATCTTCATCAAACTTTATTGCTTTCATGACATTAAACTTCACTTCTTCTCCGTTTACACTCATAGAAAGTTCACCCTTTCTGACATTTATGATAGCATCACCGGTAGCCAGGAATGGTCTGCCCAGAATTATTGGAACTTCTTGATCTGCTTCAAAATCTAAGATGATGAAGTCAGCTGGTAGAATGAACTTGTCTACTTGGACAAGGACATTCTCAATTTTTCCTTCTGGCTTGGCTATAGATCGGTCTGCAAGTTGAAGAGTGACTGTGGTTGGTCTTGCTGCTCCTATGTCAAGCTGCTTGAAGATGGAAGCTGGCATTAGATTTACACTTGAGCCCAGATCACAAAGTGCCCGACCAAGATAGTTCTTCCCAACGGTACACGGGATGGTGAATATACCAGGATCCTTTAGTTTGGGAGGAATTTTAGTCAGGTACTTGCACGATTGTTGAGTGAGGGCTACGGTCTCAAACTCTTCGATCTTTCTTCTTTTTGACAAAATGTCCTTCATAAATTTTGCATACGAAGGCATTTGCTCCAGAGCTTCTACTAGAGGAATGTTTATGTGAAGTTGTTTCATCAAGTCAAGAAACTGGCTAAACTGCTTATCCTCGTGTTGCTTTTTCAACCTCTGTGGAAAAGGAGGCTCAATCGGTTCACTCCTTCTCTTGCATGGGGGAACATAAGTTGGAACTGAAACTGGTTCACTGACTTTTGTTGCTCCAAGGTCTGCTACAGGTGTTGCGTCATCCGGTTTGATTTCAGCAGACTCATTGCTCTGGACCTTCTCTTCTGGTCCTGTCTGAGCTTCAAGGTGTGAAGGGTCAGTGACTTCTTCAACTTCCTTTCCTATGGGCTGTTTTGCTGGTTCGCGCTTTCGAGGTCGTGCCACTAAATCTGGGGGTGGTAAAGTCTTTCCATCTCGTAGGCTTATAGCATTACAATGCTCCTGGTTATCCTGAGACGGCTTTTCTGTGTCACTAGGGAGTGTCCCTGGTTGCCTCTGTTTGAGTGCTCCAGCCAGCTGACCAATTTGGGTTTCTAGGTTTCGCATGGCTGCGCTGTTCTGATTCATGTACTCCTTGATAGAAGTCTCAAAGGATTGGGACTTCCCTTCACCCTTATCCCAGTTTTGTTGGTTCTGCCTGGGATACGGGGGTCGGTTCTGGTAGTTTCCTCCACTACCTCCAGCATTATTCTGATTCCCCCAGCCTCGGTTATTGTTCCCATGATAGTTGTCATTGCTCCTGTTGTTGTTGTCATACCCTCCTGCATAGCACACAGCAGCTGGATTGTTACAGTGCTCATATTCATGAGGACCTCCACATGTGGGGCAACTCTGACTTGATTGAGTCAAGAGAAGTTGCTCAATTGGTTTTTTCTGTTCCATGGGCTTCCAGTTTTTTATAGTGTTATGGAGCGAAGCCATTTGTGCTGAAAGAGCATCAGCTGAGCTTAGCTCAAGAACTCCTGCTTTCTTAGGAGCACTGTGTCGTGTGGAAGGCCATGAAATATGTTTTTTTGAAAGTTTTTCCAACAACTGGTAGGTTTCTGGATAAGTAAAATCCAAAAGATCTCCCCCTGCAGCTGCATCAACAGTTGCTTTCAATGGTGGGGTTAAGCCATGATAAAACGTGTGAATGATGCCTCAATCAGAAACTCCATGATTCGGGCAAATTCGTATCAACTCTTTAAAGCGTTCCTACGCTTCATACAGACTTTCTCCATCATACATTTGAAAGGAAGCTATATCAGCCCTCACTTGAGCTTGTTTTGCTTGGGAGAAAAATCGGGTAACAAACTGTTCCGCCAATTGCTCCCAACTGGTGATGGAGTTTGGGGGCAATGTTCTCCTCCATTCTTTGGCTTTTCCAGCTAAGGAAAATAGAAAAAGCCGCATCCGCATGTTTTCTTCCGAAATACCATGAACTTTGAAATTATCAACTATCTCAGTGAAATTGTCCAAATGACTGTGAGGGTCTTCCATGGGTAGTCCATGGAACTGACCAGCGTTCATAATCATTTGGAACATTGCAGGTTTCATTTCAAAGTTCGGGATATTCAAAGGAGGGGGGACATAGCCTCGTTCTGGACCATTTCTGAAGGGAGCAGCCATATCATTCAATGATGGCCCTCTTCCTTCGTTCGGTCCTTGTTCAGGCTCATGATTATGATTTCCATTGTTATCATTGTTTACAACCTCCGCCATTGTAATGTTTCTCAACCTTTGAACTCTTCTTCTATTTCTGAAGGTTCTCTCGGGTTCTGGATCAAAAAGTACTATTTCTAGTCCAAGTTTTGTAGGTTCTGTGATCATACAAATGGAGGAGGTCTATCAAAACAAAAAGACTGCAATTAAACAACAAAAATGTTTCCTTAAAAATGCCCTTTCTTGCCAAATGATCCCCGGCAACGGCGCCAATTGCTTGGTCGAATCGAGAGCTGCTCAGGAATATCTTTTCAGAGAGCAAGAGTGCAGAGTAATAATCAGGAATGCCAACAGGAGCAATCTACTCTGACTAAGAGCAACCCTCTTCAACTATACGCAAGCGTACATGTCAAGCAATATAGGGTATTGTAGCCCCAGATTTATCGTCCTCAGGGAGCAGTTGTGAAGTAAGAAGCGCTAAAGGAAACTTAATTTGTAAAATAGAGCAATAAAAGAAAGTACTATTCTCAGCTAAGCTTCACAAAGAGCAATCTCTGGGCAGCTAGTTAAACAATGTTAACCATTCTGAACCAGATGAGAGCAGTGAATGACTTAGCACGGTCATCGAATAAGAAGGCATCAATTTAAGTAACTTCAAGAGCAGTCAACGAAATGAAAGTAAGAGCATCAGCTAGTAAAACACAGTTCAGTTATCGTGAGGAAAAGGTTGTGATAGAAGTTTGAGTTAAGATTAATTTCAGAAAAAGTCAAGTAGGTGTTACGGGTTCCATGTTTTCATCCCTTTGGTTAACCCTGCTTGGTAGCATATTTTACAAGTGGATTTTTCTCCTTCCCTTGTTTTACTCTAGGTAAGCAGAGGGTAAGGCCTTACTCTCCATGTTACTCCATAGTACTTGGAGTTACATGCAAGGAAACCATGCTGCCTTCTCAAAAGAGCATGGATTCACATGGCAGTGCTCCCCATTCCAAGTGTTTCTCCCTCCTTTCTTCAGGCTAAACTACACCAGGATCTTGAGAATGCTCCACACGCCCTTGTCAGTGTTTCATCAACCGAGTGGTCCCGGGATGAGGTTGCCAGCCCAAAGGGTTTCACAAAATCAATAAATTAAACCAAAGAGCAACTCAAAATTCATTTATAAAATATGTGTTCCTTACAAAGTTATCCTGAGACAAAAGGGATTACTTCTATGGAACCCTCACCTACTTAGAGGAAGTTAGCTCATAGTGAGCATTTTTACAAAAAGAAAACAAAGAGATGACGAGTCCTAGGATGGGCGCTGATGATTTCCTTTTTGAGGATTGCTTGTTCCTTTTATAGGGTTCTTCATTTGATCTTCATTGTTCCTTTCATCAAGGGTCGTGCTTTGTTTAAATCCTCTCCAATGGTAGCTTTGCTTCTTGCCAGCTCAGCTCCGAATAGAAATCCTCTCCAATGGTATCCTTGCTTTTTGCCAGCTTGGCCTTAAATGGAAGTGGTCCCCCTTGCTTTTGGCTCCCTTTGTGAGTGGGAGTATCGGATTCAGGGAGGCACCTCCACTCCTTCTGCTGCAGCTGACGTGGCGGCTTTTGATTGCTCAGCTTCTTTGCTTTCGTACTGTAGCAGAGGTAGCACCTCCACCTTCTCTGATGTGGCTGACGTGGCGGCTTCCCATTGCTTCCTTTGACTGCTGTTGTACTACAACAGGCTTTTTTTTTTCTTTCTGCGCAACACTCATTCTTCTCTCTTCATTTTGTGGTTCCTTCTGATGGGCCTTAGGTGTCCTGAACAAAGCAAACTATCCCAATAGTCATATGTGAAAAAGATAATGTTAAATTTGCTCCAGGTCTACCTTAACTCCCACTTTCGGTATTGCTCTGGTCCACTATTCAAAACAGTTGCTCTATATGGAAAGAAGAAGGTTGAAGGGAGTGATTTATAACCAAAACATGGGTTTTGTGGAACAATTTACACTTAATGGGCCTCAACTCTTGAGGACCATCAACCATCTTCCATACACTGTTCCATTGCCTTCTCTTCTTCATAGTGGGAGCCAAGGGGCCATTTCTTCCATTGAATCTTCACCTAAACACTTGTGTGATTGAGAGCTTGCATTGTGAGTGGGAGAGTGCCATCATTCTGAGTGTAGCCTCTGTGTTGGTGGGATTTTGAGGGTTGTGTTACTGAGTGGGGTTGTGGGAGCCATCGCCTTGATAATTTGAGCTTCAAGAAGCTACCTTTGGGAAGAAAGAACCATTGTGGTGTGCCAATTTCGTGCACCTTCAAAGTCAGAACCTTTGGAGTGGATTGGTGAGCTCCAAGAGGTGCCTTGTTCTATTTTGAACCTTGGGTAATCTTCACCAACCTTGATCATGAGTTTTCCATGTTAAAAGTTGAGTCTTTACATGTTTAATTAGATAATCAAGTAACCAATGTGATAACTAACCTAAAAGGGTTTAAAGATACATTCTTGAACGTATTTTTATTGTAAAAGTTGAACCTTTGAATGATATCTTCGCGAAAATGCAGAACTGCATTCTGTCGCGAAAAATTCGGATATGATATCCGAATTTTGATATCCGGATATGGGGTCTGTGATATCTGGATATTGATATCCGGATATGGATATCCGGATATGTCCCCGACAAATATCCGGATATTCTGGGAATTTTGAGGCAGTGTCAGTTCTGTTATGACAGAACTGTATTATGGGGTTGTGGACCCATAATTGGTTAAGTGAACCTCTGTAATTAATTAACTAAGTCAGAATCAAAGTGATTAAGGACTTATGGCTCTGTGAGAAGCCTAAAAACATGAAACGTTTAAGGGACACGCTGTCTTTCAGTCGTATACTTGTAGATCATGGTTGTTGATATTATTGTTGGTATAAACAGACTGTGAGAGTGTTGTTTCTGGACGTTGTGCTTGTGTGGACTCTTGATTGGAACGGTTAGCTTATGAGGTAAGCTTTCGTGTCCTCGGTTTAGCCATTGTTGGTTCCACCATACCCCATGGGGGAATGATTTATATGCATGATGTGTTTTTCATGTATTGATTTATTGAAATGCTTTTGAGCTGTTAAGTGCAAATGCCTTATGATATGTATGTGATGTTTCGCCTAGACGGGAACGTGATCTTGTGGGCAGGTACAACATGGGAGTGTTTTATTGTGGGTTGTAGACATACGTACATCCTGCATTTATCTGGCCAGTAGACTATTTTGACACACATGACATGATTATATGCTGCATTGCACTAATTTTGGAACTTATATTGTTATAAATGCTTTTGAACTTATATTGCACATGTAAGTGAGCTTGGGGTGGAATGATCTTGAGGACCCCTTGTCTTACTGAGATTTCTGTTTAGAGATCTCACCCCACGTTTGGGGCACATTTTCAGGTTCAGGTAACTCGGGGGTTGAGACCTCGGGCGGCAGGAGGCTGGAGTTGAGTTAGATATATGCTGTTTATGATAATATGCTGTTTATGATAATATGCTTGAATGCTGACATGTTTATTTCTTTATTATCATTTTATTTGTTGTGAGACTCTGTTGGACTTTGTTGCCTTATTTGGTGAGCATGGGGATTGTCCATGCCACGTTGACTCTGTTTTGTTCAGTTGGACTTGAGTCGTAATAATTATCAGGATTATAGTCCGGAATACGTGTTGTAGTTCCGTGATTTTAGATACACACTTATTTATGATATGAGGTTATTCAGTGCAAGTAGATGTTTATTTGCAATTCACATACAGGCAATGTTTTTATAAAGTGATTTAAGTAATCAACTCGGTAATTATTAATGGCGTCATAATTGAATGTTTTAAAAGAAAAAGTTATTCTGCATTTTAAATTAGTGAAGCCTAATACGATGACATGTTAATAAACCGGGTATACACAGGGTGTTACATTTTAGATGTTCATTTCAATATTGTCTTTTACGTAGTCATTCTTTACATATGGACACTAACTTAAGGTGGGAGAATCAAAGTCAACTTTCTAATGTACCATAACCTTAAAATATTACTTACAAGCATAGTAGAGTCTATAAACTATTTCCTTGAAGAACAGTTCAAAGAAATTAACTTTATTTATGAATACGACATTAAACCTTGTTTACTGTTTTTGATACTGGTGTTGCATTTCTTTACGAAAATTTTTAAGATTTTAATATGTTAAACGAGACATCTCAAGATTTTCAACGACATATTATATGTCTCAATTAGTGTTGTATAACTTCAGTTATGTCTTTCGCAAAGTGACTGCTGCAAATTGAATTTCCAACAGCCAAGTCATGACATCACACTCAAACTACGATCAATATACATATCCAATAGTTACAAAATTTTACATAGTTATAGCCTATGTGTTAGCTTCACATATGTCCAAACCTCATTCAATTTGGAGATCTATAACTCGAGATATCGAGTTTTTACTAAAACAGGTTCGCTATTGTCGCAATATCCGGATATTGCACTATTCATATATGGATATTGGGCAATATCCGAATATTCTACTGTTCATATCTAGATATTTGTCTCAGAACAGCAATATTTGTCCAGAAGCTCATTTTTCATAAATTAATCCAAAAAGGTACCATTTTTAAGATTCAAGCTACCATTTTTAAAACATGTTCTTACTAGTGTTCATCTAAGTTACCAAGTTTTCTCATTTTAGATGCTCAAAACTCATTTTACAAAGGCTCATGTTAATTGCTCAACGAACATGATGGGCAGCCCACAAAAAAATATTGCTGGGTCCCATAAATGGGGCTTCATTTGAAATGTAACAAAATTAGAAAAGCTTTATTCATATATGATTTCAGAACATCACTACACACCGCTACATCCACGGTTGTTTTATTTGGACAATGAAGTCTTACAATAAAAGAATACCACTCTCGTACAACGCGAGAGTGAGGAGAAGGACAATTTTTGTACACAATATTATCCAAGAGATTATTTTTCAGACTGATTAATAATATTTGTGCATATCATTTTTATACTAGTTAATGATAATACAATTTTTTGTGTTAATTCATATTGTTTTTTAACAAACTAGTAATCCTTTACTAGTTTATTAATCAAACCACACATTTTTAATCAAAACGTTGAATATCTTTAACGGATATAAATTGGTGTAAGTAAAATGGTGTGCAAGCAGCATTTTTCTCGATGAACTCATCCACAGTGGTGTATTTGACATCGGGATAGAGTTTCGAAGCTTCTACTCCAAATGAGGGCTCAATTTCATAGTTAGTGTGATCTCCCTTCACATAGGCAGCGTGACAAATTGACAAGGCCATATTCATTGGAAATGAGGACTCTGCAAGAACAGAAAACAACTTGCAACTGTTAGCATATATAGCCACATATTTAGAAGTCCTAAGCTCAGAATTTCAAGTTTCCCAAGAACTTAATTTGTGAAACTGGAAGAAACATTCATATTAAAATTGTTAATAACTAACAAGATAAAATTTTCAACTTGAATATTTACAATAATTATCACTCCCTAACCTTGAATTATCTTCAAAACTTGCTCCTCTGGAATATAGACTCTTTCAAGAGTCTTACCAATCTTCTTGTCCCATAGAGATACGAGGTCATTAGATGACAAGGTATTTGCGGGTGGTCTAATGTAGAGAATTTTGTTCAAGGTTCTTGGATCATCAACTGCTTTGATGGTATAAGTAGCAACATCCTCTTCCTTATTAAAAACAGCTGTTAAACAATGAAATGTTAGTTATTAGGATTTAGGAATTAAGATGTGTGATATGTAAATTTATATTGTTTTTGTGCAAAACTATATTTTTACCTTTGGGGTTTCCATCCCCAAGGACAATTGCTATATCTAACGGGGCAACTATGGCTCTAAGATCTGACCAATTGGGTAGAAAGTGTCCAATAAAGAAATTGGCCACCACATAGGTATAAGGAATTCCTTCAGCCTCAATGGTTCGGCGAATTTGGGCCTTAACATCAAACAAATCGGTTGCTCCATCTACTCCGTGAGCATGATCCACATCATTTCCAAACTCAGAAGGAAAGAACCTCTGTAAACAAAATAGTTATCAAAACAAGTTATAATTTCTTCAAATTATATAATCAGTGGACAGTCTGTCGTGAAAAATATTCAATCATCGAGTTAAGCGCTTCAACAATAGTAACTTTGAATGTACCTTAACGTTTCCTGCTTCTTTAATAGCAGAAATGATCTTAAGTTGAACAGGTAAGTGCATGTAACTCACAGTAGAGATAACTAAATCCACATGCTTTATTGCCTTAACCAAACTCTCATGATCATTTATATCTCCCTGTATATATATATATATATATAAGATGAACATCATCAAAAACTACCATTAAATAAATTCCTAAACATTAATTGTTCCCATAATAAGCATAAGGTAATTTAACGTACCAAAACTAGTTTGACGCCGAGGCTCTTGAATTTTTGAACGATGGGTGCTTTTGCTGGGTTGAAAAGAGAAGACTCTCGAACGAGGAGGTAAGTGGGGTGGTTAGCCTTGACGCTTGCTTCCACGATGAACTTTCCAATAAAACCGGTGCCTCCGATGAAAAGAATTTTGGCTTCTGCAGCGGCCATCGGAAATTTTTTCCTGCGAGCTAGTTTTTGGACAAAGAGGAGAAGACGGAAAAGCTATATATGTATGGAATGCAAAAGTTCTTTGTTTATATATTATGGACACTCAAAACGATGTCCTTATATAGAGCAATTACCAACATAAAACATTTTTTTAAATTATTTTCTTGTCTGCTTGTTTTTAGTTTTCTGCACACGTTGCCAGTCTTCTGGAACTTCTCGGCGAATCCGTGTCAACTCTTTATACAGAAGATAGTGCAAAGTAGGTTATTATATATACTCCGCCTCTTTAAAAAAATAATAATAATTTGGCATTCCGTTGAACAGAGAATTAATCTTATTTGAATAATTGTCGTGTCCCCTCTCTTAGTATTTTTTTTTTTTGTTACATCCCCTCTCTTAGTAATTATTTTCTCTATTTTCAAAGTTTCAATGCGTAAGCTTCTGTCGGACTTCTTTCCGTACAAGGAAATTGAGAATGCTAATCTGGTCATGTGGTCATGTTTTTTGATCACAACCACTCATTCATAATGAGATAAGAAAGAGAAAAGTATATAATTTTTGAAAGAGTAGTTGTGATAAAAAAACATGGCCACATGATCCCACTTTTCCACATGAGATGATCTACTCCCAATGATATTATATGCACAGGTGATGAGCTTCTACGTTGCATCGACATTGACACGAAACATGACACGACACGACATGACATTCTGACACGACATCATCTTTAAAAAACGGGACAATGACCATATTGCCACTTTTTAGGCAAAATTTTACCTGATTGCCACTTCTGAAAAAAAAATTGCCAAAATGCCACGCCTGAATCCCGCTGGTCTGATAAGCGGGACTGGACTGGACACGTGTCAGCGTCTGAATGGTCAACCATTCTCGCTGGGCTGCTCAGCTAGAATGACAGAATGCTGACACGTGGCAAAAGCACAGGCATTCTCTGGATGTCTGTACTTTTGCCATGTGTCAGCATTCTGTCATTCTAACTGGGCAGCTCAGCGAGAATGGTTCACCATTCAGACGCTGACACGTGTCCAGTCCATTCCCGCTTGTCAGACCAGCGAGATTCAGGCGTGGCATTTTGGCAAATTTTTTTTCAGAAGTGGCAATCAGGTAAATTTTTATTAAAGGAGTGGCAATATGGTCAATGTCCCTTAAAAAACATGGTGAAGCTACAAGCAGCTCAACTCCTTCAATTTTTTGATTTCTCCATATCCTTCACAAAAGAACAGTTTCACATACATGGAATCCTTCCAGATAGATCTCTTATTTATACTAATCGTATCAATGGTCGTTTCATATGAGATGTTGATTTTAACATATGTGATCGTGAGTGTGAGATTGTTGGATGCACTCTGGAGACACTAGTGACAAGGATGAAGATCAAGAAGAAAATACTTAGAGACAAAGACAATGCAAGTCTCCTCCACCTTCTCAAAGAAAATTTGACCCCATATAATGGACCTTGGATTTGTCTCCGAGACCAAAAGAAACACGAGTCTCTTTGAATTTATAAAAGAGGTTTAAAAATCCTCAGAAAAAAAGATTACTTCCTTATGAGCCATAGCGAAATCTAGGGAAAAAAATTTAATATTTTTTTTTCTTATTTTATTCACAATTTTACATATTCTCAATTTATTTTCTCCTTCTTCAATCCTGAATATTGTGGTTTCTAGTAATTTTTATATTAATATTTTATTTATATAAATCACTAAACCCTAATCAATAACATAATTAAATAACGTAATATAAGTAAATTATTAACCCAAAATATTAAGTAAATACCTAATTTAATGTCACTATATTATTTACTATCTTACGATACCTAAACCTAATTATAATAATTACGATCCTATTATTTAAATAATACAACAAAATAAATTAAATAAATAAGTTAACGAATACTTATTTAAAATAGAACTCTACATAGAAAAAATTGCAGAGAGGATAAATTTAAAGAGGGAAGTGAATAATAAAAATAAGGTGGAACGTACAGCACTTCTGCATATGACATTACTATGATACATTGTTTCAAAACAGCATTGAAACACAATTTTTTTTTAATCCACCGTGGCCGCGGATACGAGGAAGATCCCTTCAGGTTTCTTTCACTGCATGTGTTCCTTTTTCCGGCATTTAAAATTTTAAATCTTGCCCTTCTGAGTCCTGACATAATATGTGACGTGATGTATGCACAATATTTGACATTTGACTTGTATAGTCACCGCCACCGGGTTCCATTTTCGGCATTTAAAATTAAAATTTTAAGTCTTGGACTCCTAAGTCCTGACATAATATGTGACGCGATGCATGCGCAATATCTCAAACGCCTTTGTTTCTCTTGTTTGGTGTACAACCATATGCATCCTTTCATTTAGTTAATATGATTATTTCATGTCAAAAAATTCTAATCATATAAAAAAGAATTAATGATAATAATTAGTGTTAAGAATCTCGGCCTGGCCCGATAGGGTTGATTCAGAACTAAAAAAATTTATATAATCGATTCGGGTGAAACAACAAATCAGTCAAGCATTAAAACTGGTGTGAATCGATGAAACCTTACCGATTTTGGTGGAAAGTACTGGTGACCCAGTTGGTTCAACTGTGACCCAACCCGGTTCTTAAAAAAAAAACTGGTTTGTTCTTACCTTTTTATTTTTCACTCTCACACACAAATGATTTGTTTTCTTTTGAAATATTTGAGTGATTGGATGCTTATTAACTTACATAGGGCATAACATTAATATTATCTTGGTTATGCAATATGCAGGAAATTTTGATTTGATTTGTAATTAGAGATGTTGTCTACTGAACTTGAAGCACCAGTATCTCAAGCATTATATGTTTGTTTGATCTTTTGTTGGACAATGATGTGTGATTATTATTTTTAATATTAGAATATTTAAAATTAGTATTTTTTTATATTGGTATTTGAGTATATTTATAATTTTTTAATATAAATTATAGATTTATATATATTTATCGTGTCATGCGATTGAACCAGTGACTCAGTGATCCAGTACCTCGACCGAGTCAATAACCGGGTCGAGTTTAATAACATTAGTAATGATTTTGTAATTACTTATTCCTATATTTTTCTCTCTCTTCCTTTATCATTATTAATCCACCTTTATATGGTTAATAACATGTACTGCATTTTATCACCATTCGATTAATGAATTGAATAAAAGTTTTATGTTTAACTAAATTGTGAGAAAACATAGTTGGAATATTCTAGCGTCCGAAAACAAAATTTAGCACAAAACAGTTCGATGATAAGATTAAATTATGGGAAAATATTTCTGCTTTTGCTCTAGAAAAATTTTCTCTACCATACTCACATAAGAGTGAGTGAACCCCATTGTAAAAAGAAGAGAGAAAATAACAGTGAAACTGATACATTTCCTATCTGAGTAGCAAAGAGAAACAATATTTCATTTCAATTAACAAAGGATTTCTTACATGAATAAGTCAAAACAATGTTTCAATATATCTTGATATATTGACTCTAACTAGCTAACCTACAGGCCCCTTTGTCACATGTACACTACTCTAACTACAAAACTTCTCAAACACATTACACATGTCACCAAACTCTCAAACACCTTACATGTATCCTCAGCAATAACAATCCTTAAGCTTTGATGAAGGAACTCTTTCCCTGACTATTTTAGTTGGCTCACTGCTGTCTGTATTCTTTTGTGTAACATATGCCCCCTCTTCAACAACAACCTTGTCCTTAAGGTTCATCTCTGGATATGCACTATGCAGGTACTATTCTTGTTCCCAATATGCATCCTTTGGTGGGGCCTCAGACCACTGTATTAGAAACTCCCTTTGCTGCTGACCTCGAATTGACATCGTTCGTGAGGAAAGAATAGCAATTGGTACCTGCACCGGTCTGTTATCAACTGATAGCTTGGGAACATATAACGACTTGGTGGAGCTAGGACCAAACCATGGCTCAAGTAATGAAACATGGAATGTGGGGTGAATTTTTCACCCTTCAAGAAGGTCTAACTGATATGCCATAGAGCTGATGGCTTTGGTAATTCGGAAAAGACCAAAGAAGTGTTTCCCCAGCTTGTGATAACACCTCTTCTCCACAGAAACTTGGCGGTATGGTTGCAATTTCACCTATATGAATTCTCCAACTTCAAACAACTTCTTTTTTCTATGTTTATCTTCCTGGTTCTTCATTTGGTTGCGAGCCCGAGCCAAAGATTGCTTCAAACCATCAAGTAATTCATTCCTCTCTTGCAGTAATGAATCCATTGCTTCCACTTTGCCTAACCCTCTTGGATAGTAAGGCAACATCACTGGTTTCTTACCATAGAGAGCCTTAAATGAAGACATGCCAGTAGCCGAGTGGACTACAGTGTTATAATGAAAATGTGCCCAACAAAGAAGCTGGGACCATGTGTGAGGTTTCTCATGACAAAAAACTCGTAGATATTGTTCAACATATAAATTAGTCACCTCGGTTTTTCCATCCATTTGAGAATGGTAAGCCGTAATGGCCTTTAAAGTGGTGCAATTCTGTTTGAATAAAATCATCTAGAATTGGCTCAGAAAGATTCTATCACGGTCTGATATAAACGAATGGGGAAACTGATGATTTCGAACTATCATTTCACAAAAAAGACGTGCTACCTTTGCAGCTGTGAAAGAAGTAGGCAATGCACCAAAATAAGCAAATTTACTCAGCCTATCAACAGTGACCAAAGTAGAGGTATATCCGTGAGACAATGGTAATCCCATAATGAAGTCTAATGTCAGATCTTCAAACACGCCTTCTGGTGTTGGTAATGGCTGGAGTAGTCTTTGCGGAGCTGATGTGGAAGACTTGAATTGTTGGCACATTTGACAATTGCGCACATACTCCTTTACATCCTTGCACATCAATAAAAAAATGATGACACTCGTAGTAAAGAACGAAGTACCCCAGCATGTCCCCCCCAATGTTGAATCATGAGCCTCTTGTAAAATTTATGGTATGAGCCTTGATTTACGACTCAACAAGAAGTGTTGCTTATGAAATAACATCCCTTTTTCACCAAAATTTGAGGTAATGAACAAGGATCATTTAACAATTTCTGGTGCAATGAAATCAGATATACATCAATGCCATTTTCCTCTCTAATCTGAGTGAGCAGATCAAATGTTGGTTCCCCTATTAAAGCATGGATTGCAGCTAAACTCTCATCCTCAAAGCAACGAGATAGCCCATCCGCAGCCACATTTAAATGGCCAGTTTTGTATTCGATAGTAAATGAGTATCCCAACAACTTACATAGGTATTTCTGCTGCTCCATGGTCTAGATTGTTTTCCCCAACAACTCTTTGATACTTCTATGATCTGTTCGGATAGTGAAATAAGCTCCAAGTAAATATTGCCGCCACCTTTTAATTGCTTCGCAAATGGCATACAACTCTCTCACATAAGTAGATGCCATTGCAAGTCTTGGACCCAAACATTTGCTGAAGAAGGATACTGGTCGATTTTATTGTAGCAGCACTGCTTCAATACCTGAGTTGGATGCATATGTTTCTAGGACAAATGGAACACTGAAATTTGGCAACACCAGATCAGGGGTACTTGCCATTGTAGTCTGCAAGTAATCAAAAGCCTTTTGAGCTTCTTCACTCCAACTAAAAGCTTCTCGCTTCAACAAATCAGTGAGAGGTGAAGCTATGGTTGCATAATGCTTCACAAAACGTCTGTAGTATCCCGTAAGGCCCAGGAATCCCCTTAGTTGTTTGACTGATTTAGGTGGTGGCCAAGATAGCATTTCTTCTATCTTCTTGTCATCCGCATGAACACCTTTATGTGACATCTTATGGCTAAGATAATCAATTTCCTGCACCCCAAAGGCACATTTACTCATTTTAACAAAAAAATTGATTATGTCTAAGGGCCTGTAATGTGATCTGCATGTGATGCACATGCTCCTCTACCGAAGAGCTATACACAAGAATGTCATCGAAAAAAATGATAATAAACCTGCGTAGGAAAGGTTGAAATAGATAGTTCATCACTGCTTGAAAAATGCTTGGAGCATTTGTCAAACCAAAAGGCATGACTAAATATTCATAGTAGACTTCATGGTTCTGAAATGCTGCTTTTAATCTCTTGAGGTAACATCCTGATTTGATGGTATCCCGCTCTCAAATCAAGATTGGAAAATATGGTAGAACCTCCCAATTCATCTATCAATTAATCAATAGTAAGCATAGGAAATCTATCGCGAACATGAAGAGCATTGAGAGCCCTATAATCAATACACATTCTCCATGTTTTATCTTGTTTCTTAACCAATAGAATCAGAGAAGAATAAGGACTTATGTTGTGTCTAATAAAGCCCGAAGCTAGTAAGTTTAATACCTACTTCTCGGTCTCCTCTTTTTGATGATGACTGTACCTATATGGCTTTACATTGACTGGTCTAGCCCCTATTTCCAAATGAATTGCATGATCTATGGGATAAAAGGTTGGCAGCAAATTTGGAATAGAAAACACAGGTTGATACTCCACCAAGATTGGTCACAAGTGTGGATGAACAGATGGTTGCAACTTCAATAAGTCATTATCCACTGCAGGCTCCAACGGTTAATGCGTTTCATAGGCTATAGACAAGCAACCTCCTATTGCAGAATTACTTTGGGTGCCCTCTCGAGACTCTCCTTTCAACTGGACCAGTTTTCCATGCCAAAATTCCATTGTTAAATGGTTATAATCATGTGTCACTCTCCCCAAAGATTCCAACCAAGTCATCCCCAAAATGATCCCTAGTGTGGCAAGATCAAGTACCCATAAATCCATCTCAAATATTTGGCCTTGCATCAGCAACCTAACCTTTGGACATTTACTATCACACACCAAGAATTCTCCATTTCTCAGAAAAACTCTCATTTTCCTGATTCCTACCATTGGGAATTTCAAACATGCTGCTAACTCTCTCTGTATAAAGCTATGCATGCTACCTGTATCCACTAGTATTGCCACTGTTTTCCCCTGAATGCTGGTGACAAAATTCAAAGCTTTGGAATTATGTGTCTCTGATAAGGAATGCAGTGCAGCATCCTCAGTGCTCGCACCCCTTTGATTAAAATTCCACACAATCTCCTCTCCTTCTTCTTCATCCTCCTAATCTTCTCCCACCATCAACAAGAGTTTACTTTTACATCTATGCTTATTATTCCATTTTTCATCACAACTAAAGCATAGGCCTAATTCTCGCCTTCTGTTCCACTCTTCTTGAGACATTCTCTTAATTGGTACCTGGGATGTTGATGTATGAGATGAGGTACTCTGAGATGTTGAAGTCTGGGATGCTATGGGTTTGTTCTGCGTTGTGCTCCCCATTGAAGAAGACGACATTGAAGACTGGTTTGCCGCACCCTCACTTGACTGGTAGCTACGAAATTGAGGTTTCTTCGACGTAGTAGGTGTCCCATTGTTCAAAGAAACCCATAACTCTGTAAAATGGGCATCATAGACAAATGCAAAATGCATTGCTCGTTGAAGAGTTTTTGGCTCATGAAGCTCAATGGCTCTTTGTAAATCAGGTGATAACCAGATACAAATAAGCGCAACAACAATTCAACATCAACATTGGTAGTTTGATTCATCAGATTTTTGAATTCACACAAATAATCTTTGAGCGTCCCCATCTATGATACCTTGGAAAGCATACCCGTAATGTTTTGATGCGACTTCACACCAAAAAGCTGCCTTAATGCCTTCGTGAAATCAGGCCATAACCGAATTGTTTCTCCTTTGTAGGTCCACTGGAACCACGATGAAGCAGGGCCTTCCATCCTCAGACCTGCTAGTTGGACCTTCAACACTGGTGGAACCCTCTACAAGTCGAAGAAGAGTTCTATCTTGAAAATCCAGTTATCTGGGTTTGTGCCATCAAATAATGGAATCTCCATTTTAACAAATTTTAGAAACGATCTTGGGTCTGCAATCTCCCTTTTCCCCATCTCGTTCGGAAAATCTATCGGATATGACGAAGATGGTTGTGTGACTGGGTCTTGTTGAACCTCTGGTGAACTGCTTGGACGTGGGTGAAGAACCCCCATTGATTCATTCAATTATTGCATCTGAGCAACCATGATTGTAATTTGATTTTATGATTCTTCGAAGCGATGTTGCAGGGATGCAACCACCTTCGCCAATTCCTGAACCCGCATTGTGAATCGAGATCAATAACGAAAGCACCAGTGATACGTTTTCTATCTGAGCAGTAGAGAAAAACAATATTTCATTTCAATTAACAAAGGATTTCGTACATGAATGAGTAAAAACAATGTTTCAAACACCTTTTATACAATCTTGATATATTGACTCTAACCAGCTAACCTACACGTCCCTCTGTCACGTGTACACTACTCTAACTACAAAACTTCTCAAACACATTACACATGTCACCAAACTCTCAAACACCTTACACGTGTCCTCAACAATAACAATCCTTAAGCTTTGATGAAGGAACTCTTTCCCTGACTATTCTAGTTGGCTCACTATTGTCTGTATTCTTTTGTGTAACAGAAACTCACTCACTTTTATGTAAGTGTGGCAGGAAAGTTTCTTCTGCAATAAAAACAAAAACATTAAAGCCTTAAATTATATATTATTAAACCATTAAATAGATTTTGCAATCACAATTATCATCTTAGGAGTTTGATTATTTAAATAATAAGTTAATATATTGTTAATTGATAATATAAATACTTTTACATTCATAATACATTAAATTCTAACTCTTAAAGTATTGAAAATTTAAAACGCATTTAATATTTTTTTTAAGTGAATAGAATTATTATTAATGAAATTGTTTTAAAGGATATAGAGTTATTCTTTTTTAACAAATAACTAGTTTTAGTTTGTACAAAAAAAACACTAGTTTTAGTGTTTTACATATATGCCATGCTAGTGTTAGTGTTTTACATATATAGAACGCACAGAATAATTTGGTCGCTAATTATTCTGTCAAACAAGAATAAAATTATGTGTTTTATCTACATCAATTAGGGTGTGCATGACAATCATTATGTTCTCTGGCACTGTTTCCAAAAAGAAACAATTTTTTTCTATTTCTGTATCTTGGAACATTTTTGAGAAAAAAATATGTTTGATAACATGTTCTATTTTTATTCTGAGAATGAGAATTGCGTTTGATAACACAACAAATAATATAATAAAAACAATTCCTATTAAGCATAACTTTTTTTCGAATCAACTATTTCATTTCCATATGGTATGTGGTGGCGAAAATGGTGGCGCAGAGGTGGTAACGGTGGCGATGATGGTAACAGTGGCATGGTAATGGTAGTGATGGTGGTGGTGGTGACGGCAGTGGCTGCGTCGATGGTGGTGGCAGTTGGTGGCGCTGATGGTAGTGGTGGCATGGTGGTGGTGATGGCAGTGGCTGCGGCGATGGTGGTGGCGGTGGCGTGGTGATGATAGTGGTGGCGGTGATGACGATAGTGGCTTCAGCGATGGTAGTAATGGTTGGTGACAGTGGTGGTAGTGGTGGTATGGTGGCACTAGCGGTGGTGGCTGCGATGATGGTGGATGGTGGCAGTGGCATGATGGTAGTGATGGTGGAGATGGGTGGAGGTCATGGTGATGGTTATAACACCTCACATAATTAAAAATGTATTATTATAATTGAATTGTGGATTAGAGGGCTTAATTGGTGAAAATCTTGAATTTCGGATGAAAATGCACTCGAAGAGCAAAATGATAATTTGACAATTACTGAACCCTAAAATTATGAAATGATATAATTAAACATTATTTGGTGAAAATAATGTTGAATTTGGATTCAGAATGAAATTTGGAAGTAGATAGGCATTTTTCTAGAAAATTGATGAATAACTATTTTTAGCGGATGAAATACCGCAGTATAATTTTACAGAGACTCAAAAATTATATAAATATTCTAGGAATGGATATATGTTGAAATAAATGTTTAGAACCAAGAGAAATAATCATTTGAAGAATTTTGATGTTTTTGGAAAAATACCGTGAGTTTGTGAATTGGAGCAAAAATGGAATTATGCAAAAATTGCTCGGATCTTTTTAACACTGTATTGGGTCATTATTAAACTATAATTATGCATCTTGAATTTATGAAAATACCTAAGTCTTGAAATTAATTGAGAATTCAAGAAGATTAATTAAGTAAATTGAATTTAGATATTTTAGAAAACTTTTGTAAAAAGTCAAAATAGGTGGCTATTTCCTTTTGGTCTTGAAATTGCCTTAAAAGCTCGTCTTCTTCCTTCCTCACTTGTCTTGACCAAAACTACTGTGGATGGAAAAGCTTAATTTGCAACTTTTTATTTTTACATCGAATCAAGAAATTTACAACATGAAAAATACGTAGAATCTCTTGGTGATCAAAAACCCTAAAAGAATTTCTTGGGAAAGTGAGCATGTGAGGAGATCCAAGTGTTTGAAGGTGGTAGCTTTGTGAGGATAGTGTAGCTATTGTTGGTGGTTTTGTTGCTTGGAAGCTTGTATATTGATCTCTGGAAGCTTAGGAAACCATTGGTGGTAAGATTTCTCAATTTCACTGAGTATTTTCTATGGATCGAAATTTTGGACATAATATGATGTGTATGTTGGTGAGCATGGTTAGAGAGGTTTTATGGCTATGTTTATTTGGAATTTATTGTTCGTACGGATAAATAATAGGTAGAAATGCAATAAAAATTTAAGTGATTTTGGTTCCAACACTTCCAAAGCTTCCATCGCATACATCAATATTTACATAAAGAGTGTCATTTGGAGATGTAGAAATTGCCCTGTTTGCATTTGAATGAGAACTTTTTCTGTTTGTGCTATAAGTTGACAGCATTGTTATATGTTTTTGAAAAATTCATATCTCTCTTATTTTTTACTCAAATTAGGATTATGATATATCAAAATGAATCTTGAGGTGTCTCTTAGAACCTATTAAAATTTGGTTGAAAAATGATGTGTGGAATGTCTGCAGTTTTTAAAACAGTGAGGGATGTTTGTGTACCTAACAATGCGATTTTGACAATTTTAAAGAAGTAAATTATGGCGAGTGTATCCGGAGTTATAGAACTCCAAATGGTGCATGTGATACCTTGTTGGAAAGGTAAAAGAGAGTAGAATAATATATCAAAATATGGGAATTTATGGACTAGTAGTCCAGTTGCAATTTTAGAAAAATGGAATGTACCTTAAGTTGGTAAAACGTCAAATTATGTATTTATGCTTCATTGGTTTATGAGAACCACTTAGCAACTTTAAAATAGATGTAGTATGATGTTAAGCAATAATATTTATGGTTCAGCGATAGTTTTGAGTTGCAATCATATTTTTGGAAAAAGTTTATTACGAATGTTTAGTAAACGTAAGATTTTGTAAACGATAATAAAAAAAAGTTTTACCTTAATTTGTAAATGAACTGTTGTGATTGTAATTGCGCTTAATATCATAAATAATGATAACATGACCAGATGCATACAGGGTGTTACAATGGTGGCGATGACATCGTGGTGGTGGTGGTGGTGGTGACGATGGTGACGGCAGCGATAGTGGTTGTGGTCGTGTCGGAATGATGGTGGTGATGATGATAGTAGTGGTGGAGAGTGGTTGAGAGAGACAAGTATCTCTTATTTTGTGCCCATGAACAAAAAAACAAAAAAAAATGATTCTTTTTTTTTCCCTAGCACAAAAATTAAACCAGTTCATCCCAGGAACAAAAAAATAAATTGGTATTACTAAACGAGTTTTCTGTCCATTTCCATTCCCGGGAGCATATATTAAAAAAAAGCCTCATCAGGGAAGGTCGTCATGCAAACGCTTAGAGATAGCTAATTCATAGATTAATGATTTTATCCTTAATTTTGTCGCTCAATAAAAAAGTAATTTTTTTCTTCTAAATCCATTAGGAAAGGCAAATAATAATAATATATATATTAATTTTATCACAAATTTTCAGAGGTAATTTATGAATTTTTAATTGTGAGAAGACCAAACCAAACTAATCTCAATAAGAAAATAAAAATTGTTATAAAAGATAAAGATAATTAGAAGAGAGATAAGAGGAATATGTTGTTATTCTCTATTCATATATCCATGATGCTTTGTACATGCTTATTTGTAGGCTCAGAAGACATGAAAGTTACAATAATATCATTAGCTACAATTACTTCTCCAACGGTCATAATTTCTCTAACGAACATAACTTCTCCAATGATCATAATGTCTTCAACGGTCATATAACGGATATGGACAACCAATAAATTATTTATAACACTCCCCCTTGGATGTCCAGTAATCTTATTAAGAAGAAATAGGTATTAGAAGCTGCCTCATTAAAAACCTTACCAGAAAAACCCAATGGGAAAAAATCATGATGAAGGAAAAAAGAGTGCAGCACGTATTTCACTCCCCATGATGATAACATTATTTAATATCTGAGTTTTCGCATCCCGATCTTGTATTCTCAAAACTTGAAGTAGGTAATGCCTTGGTAAATAAATCTGCCAAATTGAACGAATTTGTTGAACATCAATTTCACCATTTTGTTAAAGATCATGAGTGAAGAAGAATTTTGGTGACATATGCTTCGTTCAGTCTCCTTTGATGTATCCTCCATTTAATTGAGCTATGCAAGCAACATTATTTTCATGCAATATTGTTGGGACCTCTTTTTCTAACTAAAAACCACATGTTTTTCGGATGTGTTGCGTCATTGACCTTGATCAAACACATTCTTGACTTTCTTCATGAATTGCTATTATTCCATGGTCGTGCTTCCACTTGTGAATAAATATCCTATTTGGAATCTAGTTTTGTGTGGATCATGCATTATTCTAGTATCTTCATATTGAAAAGAATTAATTCCTGCTAACAAATTTACAAATAAAGATAAAATGTAAGAATAAGGGGGAAGATATGAGGTTTAAAAGCCAATCATCCACTTTAATAATTTTATAATTTCCCCTTGGATGTTCACCCTTTATTATACGATAATAAGATTGTCTCGATTGAACTAAGATATGTCACACAAAAATTTTTCATGATTATTCATGGGTTTAAATGAATATTTTGTTTATGTCAATCGAGCTCATATAACTTTTGGGGTACTCAATGAATTCGTTTTAACCATGTAAAATATCTTTAAATTGCAAGTCAACTAATAGATAAATATTTTATTAAGGTGATTATACCACACATGCCTTTATTGCTTTAATCCATTAATGATATTTGAAGCTTCATTCAATGAATTTCTCGGAAATTTTTTATATGCTTCAAGCATTTTGGATCCTTCTAGGATTTTCATATATATTGCATTGTTGATTGAATAAGCCACATAAATAGGCTATATAATAACATCTATTAGACGCATGTCAACCTTTTCATGTACTGCTAGATTATCAAAATATCTGAAGGTAATTTCATCCACCACAAGAGAATATATTTTCATATAATAGATGTCAGGCTTTTGTAAAATTCTTGGGCTACAACAAGTTTATTATAATTTTTGCACATTTGTTCCCCACTAGCATTACACCTTCGTGTTTGGACTATAGGTCCAAAAACTTTAAATTTGAATTGCGTCTTTATATTTTGGCCAATCATCATCAACAAATTTAGCTTCAAGATCTTCGTCTTGTTTCATCATTTCATTTTATGCAAAATGTTGTCGACAACTATATCTTTATGGTTCCAACGTTTTCCTGTAATGACATAACTAATAGAGATCTCTTTGTTTTCATTATTTTTCAGGTACCTGAACCTCCCTCGAGGTTTAATCAAAATTATGTCTTCATGATTAAAAATTGTATCCATATTATGACCATCTTAATCATTTGCTCTTTTTCTGTTTTTGAGGATCTTTATCCTTGGAACCGATCATTTTTCATGTACAATATGAATTGGAGCATTTACAGTTGGAATATTAGACTTATTGGTCAGTTAATCCATTTGGCAGTCAATGTATAATATCTTTTTCTCATATTTGCTTTGTGCGAGGATCTATATGAGATAATAATGCACTCTATATTTCCAACTGTTTATTCTCTCCCCCTCATGTTGGGAAAGACTGATAACAATAATCCACTAAATCTCTAGTTATTATTTAAGGAGATTCATATCCAACATATATTCCCAGCCATATTTGGGATTCATCTTTGTGCTTTATGGTGGAGTAATTAGAATATAAATCGTACATCTAAAAATTATTTGGCTCCTGACCATAAGCCAATGTGACGGGAGATGATAACTTATTGGCATAATGCGCACAAGTACTGCAGCATAAAATATAGTATATCCCCATGCAAGAATATAGATCTTTGTTCTCATAAGGAATATTCTAGCAATCAATTGGAGACATATAAATTCACCAGCATTATGAAGACGAGTTGTCTTTATTATATAACATAGGAATTGTTCTCTTAATATTATCATTTGAGCAAACAACCTCACAAATATCAAGATGTGAGTTAATAATGGATATACATGTGGCCATTTTGTAGATGCATCTATTAAATTCATATATTTTAAAAGTTCACATGATGGGTGAATGGGCCCATATATTTCACCCTATAAGAATTTTAAAAATGAGATTAAATCTCAACTTTAGCCAGTGATAATTTCTCTTGAGAACTAGCAGTACAAGAAAATTCAATAAATTGAAGAATCTCCTAGTTCTTCAATGTGTGATCATATGAATTTTCAATAAATTTTCACAACACATTTGATCCGGGATGGTCCAGCTGGTCATGCCAATTTTTGATTTACCAAGGCATATTTTTTAAATCAATTTTGTACTTTCGGTTATTATGTTGACATTGCCTTTTTCCATTATCAAATAAGAGGAATATCCATATTCTTCATTAGAATAAAATAATATTCTTCATTAAAATAAAATAAAATACATTAAAAGACATGTAGATGAAAAGAAATAAAAACTAAAAGAAGAATTACATTTAAAAGAAACAAGCTAATTAAATAACATGATATTAATTATTATTATCAAGGAAGTCTGTAACATCCAGATGTGTAATATCTGTGAGTCCAGCAAAATCATCTTCAAGATTTGCTTCAATATCATCAATTTTGAATGTCAAATTTGTCTCCACATTATTTTCTTTCTCCTTGTTGAGCTTAATAAAGCTTGACAAAATATTTTGGAGTACGACAAATTCGTGCCCAATGCTATGGCAGATATTATCTTTACTCCTTGAAGAGTTACTTTGAGGACCCTTGTTGTTCTCTTGTTTATTTCTGTAGTGGTGTCGATAAATATTTGGCCTATTTCCTTGCCCACGTCCACGACCCCGTCCTTGGCCACGAACTCGACTATAATTTTGTCTCATTTCAAAATTATTATGAGTTGCTACCTGACTATAATTTTTTCTCCTTTCAAAATTATTATGAGTTGCTACATTCACTTCAGGGAATGGAGCAGATCCAGTGGGACAAGCTTCATAATTTTTCATTAATAGCTCATTATTTTGTTCAGAGACAAGGAGATATGATATAAATTCAGAATATTTCTTAAAGCCCTTTTCATGATATTGTTGTTGCAATAACACATTTGAAGTTTGAAAAGTGGAATTTTTTTTTTCCAATAAGTCCTCATCAGTGATATTTTCTCCACATAACTTTAATTGAGAACTAATTTTAAAAATTACAGAATTGTACTCGCTTAAAAATTTGAAATCTTGCAATCTCAAATGCACCCAATCATAGCGAGCTTTAGGCATAATGATCGTCTTTTGATGGTCGTATCTTTCTTTTAAAATATTCCACAATTCTAGTGGATCTTTCACAGTCAAATGTTCAACCTTTAATCCTTCATGAAGATGATGATGAAGGAAAATCATGGCTTTTGCCTTATCTTGATTGGATGCTTCCTTTTCTTTCATAATTGTATCCCCAAGACCTTTAGCATCAAGGTTGATTTCAGCATTAAGGACCCATGCCAAATAATTTTTGCCCGTTATATCAAGAGCAGCAAATTCAAGTTTTGCAAGATTTGACATGATGCTATCTAATATAAAAGAAAAGAAGGGTTAAAATAAATTTTGTTTTGTACACAAGGTGTATAACATGTATAAATAAGACAATATTTGGTACAATAATATTTGAAATATTCTAATAAGGTAACCTTATATCATAAATTTGAATGTAACAATATCATTAATGCTGAAATAAAATGGTAACTTTAAATTATGAATGTAATAATATTCCATATCAATGCTAAAATGGTTTCAAATTCAAATCACTTTATAACATTTTTTTTAAGCAATAGTTTTAAATCATTTTAATTGTTATTAATTCCTTACATATTAAAATCACAATCATAATGAAGATCACAATTATAATCATTAACATATTTATAGAAAATGTACTAACAGGTTTATAGAGGTGGTGGTGGCACAGTGCTAGTGATGGGTGGAGGTGATGGTAATGGTGGCGGTGACATCGTGGTGGTGAAGGGTTGTGACGGCGGCACTAGTGGTACGATGGCGGCGGCGACGATGGTGGCGACAGTCGTGTCGGGACGATGGTGGTAGTGGTGATGATGGTAGAGGTGGATAGTGATTGAGAGAGATAAGTGTTTCTTATTTTGAGCCCGGGAACAAAAAAACATAATTTTTTTGATTCTTTTTCTGTTCCCCAGCACCAAAATTAAACCGGTTCATCCCGAGAACAAAAAAATAAATCGGTTTTACCAAACGAGTTTCCTATCCATTTCTGTTTCCGGAAACATAAATTAAAAAAGAATTAATTCCGAGAAAGTTGTCATGCGCACCCTATATGTACAAACGGATCATAATTAAAAGAAAAATATAGTAAAGCTGGGACGACACATACCGTACAATGCAACACAATCGGTTGAGTCATATCGCAATATTTTTTTTTATGTGGATAGCGATTTGATGATCATTGTTTAAAACTAATTTTTTTTTTATGATCCAATTTGTTGAATAATATTGTAAAGTCGAGAAAAATAATAATAATAATAACAAACAGATCGTAAAGTGATTGCTTTATCAACAATAATAATCAATAATAAAAAAATTAGTTATACATAAACACTAATAATCACAAGATCGTAAAGTAGAATCATATGTATATGTACAGTGATTGCTTTTTTGAGAAATCAAATTAAATAAAGCATAATCATGAAAGATGCAACATAAAAAAAATAGAATGAACAGAGAAGAGACAAATAGAGTGAACTACCCACAAGATCTCTTTCGGATTGTAATTCTCTTTTCGGGCAGAGCTTCGTGCTGATATGTGTTATAATAGATAAAGATAGTTAGAAAAGAGATAGGGAGAATATGTTCTTATTATCTATTCATATATCCATGATGCTTTGTACATGTTTTATTTATGGGAAAAATGTTTCTGCAGTTAATGCAGTAACTTGTCTACATTTATTCCCAAAACGACGTCGTTTTGGTATTGAAATCTTAAAAAAGTATAAATATAAAGACTATTATAACCCTGAAATAAATTAAAATTACAAAAACACCATGATTTCTGTCCCAAAACGATGTCGTATTGAGTTTACTGCAGATAACTTATCTGCACTGCAGAAAAAGCGAACCCTTCAATTATAGGCTCAGAATACATAAAAGTTATAATAATATCATTATCTACAATTATTTCTCCAACGGTCATAATTTCTCTAACGATCATAACTTCTTCAATGATCATAATATCTTCAACTGCCATATAATATGGACAACCAATAAATGGTTTATAACAAAAATATCTTTATTAGAAGTTTTTAATTATTTTAATAACATCTCTAATAAAAATATTTAAGCTTTGAAATTTTTATTATATACTATTAAACATTGAAATTTTTTATGTTCATTATCCTAATAAATTATTAGCACATTAAATTATTGATATAGTATTCATAATTAAATATCATAGATAATAAATGATTAATTACCATAATCAATAATGTGCCAGTAATTTATTGGCCTAATACAATTGACACCACGTTATGCTTAAATATACTACTTCAACTATATAAATTACTATTATCTTTAGCTTTGAACTATATTTTTCTTAACATGGGTAATTTGACACCCATTTCATATTACTGCTAGGAACACTTAAAAGGTTTTTATACATACAAATATTGAGAGATTCATCATAAAATTCACCATTCATAAATAAATTATTTTGGAATTATATGATTGGCTGGTTACAGTGACCAATTTCTAACCAATTTTTGGGGTTTCATTCATTTATGTTGGCGGGTCCCACTCTGCCCGTGTTGTAAAACCCGGTCCGACCCGGCCGGGTCGAACCGGAACCCGGTGACCCGGTCATCGGATCAGTTCGCGTCAAGCATTGGACCAGTCATGCATCGATCCGGTCAAATTCGGTCAAAACCCAGACAAAATCGGCCAAACCCAGTGATCCAGTGACCCGGTCGGGTCATACATTTAAAAAAAAATCAAAATTGTTTTTGTCAAAAAAATGTAAAACTCATTTTAATTTTTTTTTAATCTTATTTGCTAGTATATTCTTCTATATCGACCTCAAATTTCAGCTTCCAATACTGAAGCAATTTATGAAATAATAAATTAATAGATTGTGACATATGTCATTTTTAATGTAGTTGAATTTGAAAAATATGAGTTCAATGTCATTGAGAGGTATGTTTAGGAGAATTTTGAGTTGCAATTTAAATTGACATAACAATAGCATGTATTTTTATTTATTTATGCTTCATGTTTTTTTTAGCTTATTTAATGAATCTTATTTAATTTATTTTAAATACGAAAAATATAATTAAATTTATATGTTGATAATTATATATATTTTTGTATATATATATATATCCAGGTCAACTAGTTTGATCAATGATCCATTGATCCAACCAGTGACGCAATGACCCAGTACCGCGAGCCGAGTTTAATAACACTGCCATTGAGAAAGTATGGCGAACTTGCGGTCACCATTTTCCCAGCCAAGTCTTCCTCTTTCCTTCTTCAGCTGCTCGTGTTCGCCGCAGATTTAGCAGATGTACCACAACAACTACAAGTAAGTGGATCATATTCTGAGCCCAATTATCCTTCAAATTTCTAAAGTGTTCTATTGGGTGATTCTTTCTTTCTTTCTTTTTGGGTCAAATGGGTGTTTATTTATAACTCAAGAAAATCAAAGAAACCCGATTCTTCCTTTTTCTGTATTTTTTTCTTTTTAAAGCTGTGGAGTATGTGGTGAAGTACTTATCTTCAAATGGGTATGTGGAAGTTTGAAGTGGGAATGTTCTTTGTGTTTTTTTTCAATTTCTGTATTTTCGTAACTGTCGAAGGTAGCATCCAGAGTGCTGTTGCTTGATCAAACAGTGAATTGTTCAAATTTGGTGACTTGGTTCTGAAACGACCCATGATGAATTAGGATATGTTCAACCTAGTTGTAGTTTTGATGTAAATATGTGGTTTTTTGATATTTCAATATGCACAAATTTTAATTTGGTATAGGTTTTTTTTTAAAAAAAAAAATTGAAATAAAATTATTTAGCTATTTCTTAAAATATGAGGAAAATTTTGAATTTTGGGATAACTCTTTTTCTTTCTTTGGGTTAGAAAAAGATTTAGCTGCTTTTCTGTTTTCTGTTGGCAGGTTAACAGAATATTTGCTGCTGTGGTAGTTGTCTGTGTAATTTGGTGATGATACAAGTTTTGTCCTCAATGAACTTGGGGTTTCTTAGTAATACCCCTTGGTTTAAACCTCAATTGAATACAGATTCGGTGACCAAAGCTTTTACTGAAGAACCTAAACAAGAATCTGGTAATGATATCAAATTGTCTGGGTGGCCCTTGTCCTTCCTATCATTGCTTCCTTGGGCAAATAATGGTGGTGATAAATCTCATAGACCATCTACTATCAATAAAGAGCTAAAGAGGCATGCACAAACTCGTGGGAATGTTGTTGGAAAAGATAGTGGGGCTACCCCTTTACGCTTTAGGCCATATGTTTGTAAGGTTCCATGGCATACAGGGGTTAGAGCATTTCTTTCTCAATTGTTCCCTAGATATGGGCATTACTGTGGACCAAACTGGTCAAGTGGTAAAGATAGTGGATCTCTGGTTTGGGACAAGCGACCAATTGATTGGTTGGATTTTTGCTGTTATTGCCATGATATAGGGTATGATACTCATGATCAAGCCACACTGCTAAAGGCTGACTTAGCGTTTCTTGAGTGCGTGGAGAAGCCGCATATGAGTACTAAAGGAGACCCTCAAATTGCTCATCTTTACAAGACAATGTGCATTAATGGTATGCCCCGGAGCATGTTAGGGATATAATACATAAACTTACTAAAATGCTTTATACATCAAATATTGTTTTTCCTTTAGGGGGTGTTTGGTAGAGGGTTTATTTTCAGATTCCTGAAAAAGTGAGGGTGGTATTCCAATTTGTCCATATTTTATAGAAGTTTTTTGCAAAAATTTCCGGGAATGTGATTTTCTTGGGATTTTGTTTTGTGTGTAAAATGTAAACCAAAATACCACACAAACTTTCCTGGGAAAATGAAAAAAATTAGATGTGAGCATTCTGACAAAAATCTTGGTAATATTTTGACCTAGGGAAACTCATTTTCATTCCCAGGAATCGTAATTCTCGAGTAAAAAAAAAAATTTCCTCTACCAAACACCTTTCCTTATCCCTCGTTATGGATTAATAATGTTATGCTTTGCTGTTATGAGAGGAGCTGCTTTTGAGCATGTGTACTGACTTTTCCTCTATGAATGACAGGTCTTAAGAATTTTCTAATACCTTACAGAAGGCATCTTGTGAACCTACAACAGTCTGGGCAACCTTTCATTCAATTTGGATGGCTAAGCAATTTGAGATGGAGAAGTTGGAACTTTCAGAAAACATGGAGATTGAGCTGAGTGGGGGAAAGTAGTGAGTCATAAAATGTGAATTTCATCTAATTTTGAATGCATGCTGCATTGTCACCCTTAATCTTCGTAGTTCCGTTTGTTTTAGGCTTCTGTTTGCCAGAGCATGCTTCTTATTGTTACGATCTTCACATTTTGTATATTGTATATCGTGTTCATAGCTTGTTTTGTAAATTGTAACCTTTGGCGTTGCTTGACATATTCTAACATAACAAGATTGTCTGTGGTATAAGATCCGGATGTCACAAAGTAACTCTGTTATTATAAAAATTATAAGGTTGTGAGTTGTGACTTATTACTTTGTGCACATATTTGAAGCTCTATGATTATATCAAGTTTGTTTTTCTAACGAAATTTTGGCAAAGAACAGCCTGGAAATAATATAGGCTTGGAAATCATTAATTATTCGTCGCCACTTTCACACCTATTGCAATTTGCGCTTCTACGCTGAATATCCTTTTTGTAGTTGTTTTATTGGTTTAAAAAAAATCTATACTGTGGTTGATTCTGCATGTTATATGGAGTGCGCCAAGATTTTTCTAGACTAAAAGGAAAGTTTTATATAACACTTTTGTAGAACAACAGTGAAACCTCTAATGTTATATGAAATTAGTCAGCACATAAGTACATGAGCATAAAATAAGAGTATTGGAAATGAGAATGTTAAGGTGAATATATGCTCATACAAAGATGGAGGATGATGCACCCGAGTTAACTCACTTGGATTGAGCTTTTTCATAATTTATTTCATAGTTTAGGTTTTTTCAATAATTGTTAATTATTTCTCTTTTTGTTATTTTTTGATTTTGTTGAATGTGCGTTATTTCCTTTGATTGTGCATGATTTCTTTTTGATTCTGTTTATTTTGTTTTGTCTATTTAAGGTTTCCAGAATCCTATTGTTATTTGATTGTTTTTGGTTAATAAAATACAAAAAAGAAAAATAGTATTTTCTTGTAATTCTTGTATCCAGTCTTTCTTTCTGTTTAGCTAATTGGTTACGAGCTTACGACATTAGATAATACGCGTCTCCTCTATGACCGGATAGAGTGCATGCCTACAAAGCTATGTGAAACGAGCACTATAAGTAGAGCCCGTTTAGATGAGATTTAAAAAAGGATTTTTTATGACTTACTTTATTTAGAATTTTTTTTAAAAAAAGTTAAAGTTATTTTACGTTTGGATGGAATATATAAAAAATACTTTTAAATAAAAAAGTTATTTCAATTTTAAAATTAATGTGTTTTTATATATAAAATTACTAAAATGGATATGTGATTGTGGTAATAATGAGGTGGAGTAGTTGGAGTAAAGTTGGGATAAAATTGAATTATCAAAAAGGTTGTGATCCCTTAACTTAATTAGTAGTACCCCTAAAGTCCACTCCTTCGACAAACTACGAGTTTATTTAACTTTTGGCTTATATTTTTTTTTTTTAGAAGTAAAGAATCTTGACTTAAAAAAAAAATCACTATTTTAACTTTTTTTAATTCTTTTTTATTTTATTTTATATAAGTTGCTATTCAAACGCATGAAATGACTTAAAAGGATATTTTTTGAAGAAAAAAAGTATTTTTGTTTTAAAACACTCAATTAGAGACCAACATGCCCTTTTTTTATATAGTAAAAAGAAGAGGCCTAAGTCCAGAAAACAACAAAAATACTACATAACAGTAACAGTAGCATCTTTTTCCAATAATGACCCCAAACCAACGAGGACACTAGAAAGAATAACAAAATGATTCTGGTATTGGAACACAGCTTTAGCAAGCCAATCCGCACAAGCATTCTCTTCCCTGTGAACATGGAGAAAAACTATTTGCCAATCCTTGTCCAACCATTTATGGATAACTTATGTTAGAGAATGATGAGAACTATCACCCCTTTGAACAAATAGGCCCTGAAGAGCCTGGAGTGAATCACTCTCTACAATGAGGTTCTGGGCTTTCAACTCCCAAACAAATTGGACACCTTTGAAAATGGCCTAGAGCTCATCCGTTAAAGAGTCACACCTGCCAATTTTATAGACAAATCGTAACTTCCATCTGCCATGATCATCCTTGAGGAGTCCCTCACACGAAGCTAGGCAGGGGTTATTCCCCATAGCAGCATCAGCATTAATTTTCCACCAACCATAGGGTGGAGCTCTCCACCTCACAAGCTGTCTCACTGAAGGAGTCCCCATGGGGTTATCCTGTCTAGTAGAAGCTTGTCTGATATCTGAAATATAATTCACGATAAACAGTGAAGGATTGATGGGTCTGGTAAAGTGCGGCTCATGAATTTCTTTATTCCTCCAATTCCATAAGAACCAGATGGTAGCAATGAAAATGTCTTGCCAGTCTATGAACTGAGGGTGAGGCCAACCCTTAGTTAAATTCTTGCTAACCCACTCATCTTGAGACGTGGTCAGGAAGTCAGGCGGAATAGAACCTGTAAAACAAGTCCTCTACAAAGGCAAAGCTCTTTTACAGACTCTCAACACATGAATAATGTTTTCAACTTTATACAAACAAACATGGCACTGAGAGGAGCCACCCCAGTTAGAGGTGGTGTTTCTGGTTAGAGCATAACACCTAAATATTTTCGTAATGACTCAGCAAACTTGAAACCACTGGCTTGGGTTATAGATGCCTTAATGGAGGGATCAGTATTCTTAGACAAATAAATAACTGTCTTCTCTATACTCACAACTTGGCCGGACATATCGCAAAAGGAATTGAGATAATCTAGCATCACCTCCAATTGGACAAGACTAGCTTCACCAAAGTGAACTAAGTCATCAGCAAACATGAGTTGCGAAATAAGAGGGCCATCAACGGTTAGATTTAACTATTTCAGTAATCAAATGAGAAAGCTTGTCCATTCACAGAACAAACAAATACGGGGAAATGGATCTCCTTGGCGAATTCCCCTAAAAGGAATAAAGGAATTAGATCGACATGCCCTGAGTCTGCTCTAACCGCTCAAACTCATTTGCTAATGCATCTCGAACACTCTTAGGAAAAAAATGAGCAAGAATAACTAAGTAAAATCATGTCATGCAATGAAGTTGATCCTATTGGCCTCCCATGTAATATACCTATTAGTCACAAGTCACACCCTCCAATTGAAAATGATGTGAATTCCACTGTCTAATTTATGAACAACCCAAAGCTCTACAAAGCCTCTCTATCCCATAAAGGAATCGATGTGGATCTTCCCTTGCACTAGACCCAAAAAAAAATAGGAGGTTTGATCTTCATAATCTCTACTAATGTCACTTTAATCCCCCTAGTTATAGCTGCTACCCCTGCCTATCCTCAAATCGAGGTTCATGTATTATGGGAGGTTGGTCCTCATGTTGTTGCTTCCCTACAATTAATCCAACAAGTTGTTGCAATCTAACTCAGTTATCGCAAGGTCACCTCCCCTTGCTCTAGAACCCCAACATTGGCTGCCCTTATAGCTATTCAACCTCCAACTCGACCTCAACCTCTAAGAGCCGGATCTTGAACCTGAATAGAAAGTTCATCAGAAATTTCCTCCTTATAAGATATTCTAATTCTGGGTAGCATCTTCACCTAATAAAAGAATATTTGTCAAATAAGAAAAAAGAATATGGAAGGAAATTAAGAAAATGAGAATAAATTCAAATTGACAATTTAGAAAGAAACTTTGGGATGAGCATAGGGTGCTAGTAGCTTCTTGTAAGTACATTGTGCCCGACACACAAATTACTAGCAAGACTATCATCACCCTTTTTCCACGGCTTTTCTTTCTTTCCTCTCAGTTTCCTTCTGTGCTTTCTCACTCTGTTTTCCTCTTTTCTTTCTTTCATCCATCAGTGTGCATGTATATATAAGCAATATGCTAACTTCTTGACTAAGTAATCGTAAATAAAAATCTAACTCACTGTGCGAAATTGAGAGTTAAGTGAGTCAGGGTGTGAATTTTGTGACTGTTAAGAAAATTCTGACACTTGAATCATGAAACTATCATGATGATGGATGTGAGCACACAATTCATGCCTAACAAGTCAATTAGGACCTAAAAAGAACATAAGTTGCGTTTAGAGACAAAAATACATAATTTGTGTTTACGAGTGTATTTTGGTAATTTTGCAAACTAGGTCTGAACTGAGTTCTGACAGTGTAGTTACATTCTCTGATAAATTCTAAGGTTTATATATGTGTTTAATTTAATTAAATGATGTGTAGAATAATTTAAATAATTAGGTCAAATATTGATTAATTAAAAAGTCAACTAAGTTAAAAAGTAAGCGTCTAACTTTACACCTAGGCTTAATCTTTGGTCAAAAATGAATGTCTTACTTTGTTTGCTATTTGTGACATGTAATTATGTTATTGTATGATTAGTTGGTCAAAAGTTCAACTGTATGATGTGTAAAGTGAAAACCAATGGAAATTAAGTTACTTTAAGCTTTGAAAAAGTCAAAATTTGTGTGCTATCTTACCTTTACAAGACCAATTCGATTTGTGTCTTGTTTTCCTTCATTTCCATGATGAAAAATCTGATGGAGCAAGTGGGAGTCTTGTCTTGGAAGCTTGGTTAAATTTGAATAAAAATATCTAAGTTAAAAAGTGAAAAAGTAATGAAAACTTAACCTTTAAGCCTTTGAATTTCAAACCACTTGTCATTTTTTCTTTCTTTCTTTCAAAACCCATGACACCTCCATGTTTTCTTCTCCTTCCATGGCCGTGGGCTTCAAGGGTGAGAGAGCTTGAGAAAACTTTGATTTCTAGCCATTATTTCAAGAAAGTTTCAACATGAAAAAGATTCCTTATGAGCTTGTGAGCAAAAGCCCTAAAACCATACACCTTCTAGCCTTGTATTGAGTGAGATAATCCCTCCTAAAGGTTGAACATGGTTGCTTCCCTATAGTGTTTTGGATGATTTTTTACTTAGTTTTTGTGTTGGAAAAGCTCAAGGTTACCTAAAGGAAGCTATACAAGGTAATTGCTAATAATTTTGTTGATTTGATGATAATTTATGAACATTCTTGTGTTCAACGTGAATTTCTATGTATGTTAATGATGAATTTTGAAGTGGTTTTGTTTTGGAAATTGGTTGTTTAATCTTGTAAATCAAAGATAACATCTTGAATTCTTGAAAAATTACAAGAATCAAACCTAACCATAACCTTTCAAATTCGGCCATGAATAGTAAATTAGGGTTTGATATGGTTTGATGATGTTTACATGTTAATTGATGTGGTGTGATGTTTAATTGATGATTTAAAGTTTACTTAATGGTTTATATGTTAAGAAAAATGCCTGCAAAGTGTTGATGTTCAAGTTGTAAATTTGACTATGCATACTAAGTGTATGATAATGATGTGCTAATATATGATTGATGATTAAGCTTGTGTGATGACTTGTTAATGAATTGTGTGATGAAAATACAATGAATTCATGAGCTTTTAACTATGCATTCAATTCGGTCATTTATAGTTAAGTTAGGATTTATATGTTGATTGATTAATTGAGTGTGTGAAGCATGAATTTAATGATTAATTAAGTGTTTAAGATCATTGGATTAAAGTTTGAATGTGAAAAAGTCATGGAATTAACTTATGTATGTTTCTGCCATTTAGATTTAATTGGGTATCCATGATGTTTAATTCATTTTGAATGATGTTATGTGTATTTGGTGTTTAATGAAATGTAATTGAATGATTGGTTTAAGTGTTTGAACTTATGAAGATAAATTGACACTTAAAGAATCAATAAAGTAATGGTTTTGAATAAAAGGTTAAGTATATGTTTTGATGCATGATGAATGGTTAAATGGAATGTTGATTGGTGTTGTAAAAGCATGAAAATGTGTGTGAATATGTGTATTGTAATAGCCCGTTGTACACCAGTATTGTTAAAATTAATTATGATATTAAGCGCAGTTACAATCACAACAATTCATTTATAAAAATACGAGTAAACGTTTTCCGTTATTACGCGAGCATTTAAAACAATAAAAAGCGTAATAATTAAAAGATGTGACCGTAACTGTAAACTCTTTGCAGAATACTTAATTAGACTACTTTTATAACTTATTTTACTTACTACACGTCACTAAGGGGTTCCCATAAACCCACTTAGCTAATTTCTCAATTTTACTTTTATAACTTATTTTTGTGGCACCTGGGTGGACAACATACTGACCCTTATAGGCCTCAACCATCACTTCCACTGCTAACTCCTTGAGCACAACAATCCTACCTTGATACATTAATAACCCCTGTTCGTTCAAAGATATCCCACTCTGCCCTTTCAAATACTTGATACTGTCATTTCGTACCTGCGTTTCTTTAATTTTCTCATGTAGTTCATTTTCAACCCGTAAACATTCAATTTCATCCATTCTACCTGCAAAGGCATTCGTCAGTTTCAAATTTCAGAATTGATCAATCACTTCATTATCCCATAACATCAGCTGGGACACGCTGACAGACTTCCTACTCAATGCATATGCTACCACATTAGCTTTACCCAGATGGTTTTTCAGCTCAAAGTCATAATCTTTTAAAAATTCAACCTATCTCCGTTGCCTCATGTTCAACTCTTTCTGATCAAACAAATACTTCAAGCTCTTATGATCACTGAGCACAGCAAACTTCATCCCATACAGAAAATTCCTCCAGATTTTTAAGGCAAATACAATAGCAGCAAGTTCTAAATCGTGCGTCGGATAATTTTCCTCATGAGGCTTCAACTGCCTCGAAGCATAAGCAACCATTCTCCTCTCTTGCATCGACACACACCCCAAACCTTTCTTGGAAGCATCACAATATAATTCAAATTCACCTGCCGGATCGGGGAGGGTCAACACCGGAGCAGTAGTCAACTTCTCTTTAAGGTCTAGAAAACACTTCTCACATTCCTGGGTCCATACAAAAGGAGTATCCTTTCGTGTCAATCGGGTCAACGGCAGTACCATTGTGGAAAACCCCTCTATAAATCTACGATAATACCCAGCAAGACCCAGAAAGCTCTGGATCTCAGTAACAGATTTCGGTCGTTCCCAGTCAATTGCAGCATCAATTTTATTTGGATCCACCGCACCACCCCTACCAGAAATAACATGACCCAAAAATTGCACCTCAGATAACCAGAATTCACATTTAGACGGCTTCACATACAACTTTTTATCCTTTAATATCTGCAACACAGTCCTCAGATGCTCAGTATGCTCCTCCTCACTCATAGAATAGATCAAAATATCATCGATGAACACAATTACAAAATGGTCCAAATACGGTTTAAAAATACGATTCATATAGTCCATGAACACCGCTGGGGCATTAGTAATCCCAAAAGGAATCACCTGGTACTCGTAGTGTCCGTATCTAGAACGAAATGCCGTTTTAGGCACATCCTCCGACTTAATGTGAATCTGATGGTATCCGGACCGGAGATCAATCTTAGAAAACACACAGGCAACCCTCGACTGATCCAACAAGTCATCAATACGCGGCAATGGGTACCTGTTCTTAACTGTAACCTTATTCAATTGCCGATAGTCAGTACACAATCTCATGCTTCCATCCTTCTTTTTCACAAATATAACTGGTGTTCCCCATGGAGACACACTCGGTCTGATAAAATCCTTTGAAGACAACTCCTCTATATGTTTCTTCAACTCAGCCAACTCCAGCGGCGACATCCGGTATAGAGCCAAAGAAATAGGCCCACACCAGGCAACAATTCAATCGAGAACTCAATCTCTTTCTCAGGTGGAAATTCTGGTATCTCATCAGGGAATACATCCACAAACTCATTAACCACCGGAATAGTAGAAATCTCAACCTCCTTACCACCCACCAATCCACCCAAGAAAATATAACCACGATCCCCATCCTTCAAGGCTTTAACAGCTTGACACATAGAAAGAAAAGGAGACGGAGTAACCGAGGGCTTCTCGTGAGATAATATTAACCTCTTGCCGCATCAATCAATCATTGCGCAGTTTTGAGACATCCAATCCATGCCCAATATCAAATTAACAGAGGCCAGGGCTAGGATAATCAAATCAATAGTGTAGCCCCTGCCTTCGTAGATAAAACCTACCTCTTTACAAATAAAGGAGGAATCACTAACCTCTCCTATAGCCGTAGTAATACGCATAGGGGGAATCATCAGTGATACTTTTAACCCCAATCCTTTTGCAACATATTCATCGACGAACGAATGTGTAGCTCCCGAATCAAATAACACAGATAAATCAATATTAGAGATGAAAATTATACCTTTAACCAAATTTGGTGCCTTATCTGTCTGCTGCGCATTAGTAGTATAAACACGCCCAACCGTAGGAGCATATGGCAAGGCCTGCAGATTCGCAGCCTGCCCAGTATTACTGTAACAATTATTGGCAAAATGTCCAACATTACCACATTTAAAGCAAGAATTCAGAGTCGCAGTACAAGGGCCCTGATGAAACCTCTTACACTTATCACATCGAGGATTAGAATTCCTGTCGCTATACCCACTCCTCTGACCACCACCCCTCTTGAACTGACCCAGAGGCTGCATTACCTGCAACCCCCTACCTCTATTATTATTCTGATGGTAGCCACCTCTGTTATTATTACCTGGGGGACCAGATGTTCTCGAAGAACTAGACTTCAGATATCTATTATAAACACTTTCAACCCGTTTTCACTGGGTCACTAGATCAGCAAAATTTCTCACGACAGTATTAGACATCCACTTAGCAATTTTCTCATTCAGACCCTTCTAAAATTTAGCAGATAGATACTCAGGAGTCGGTAGCACACCCCCGTAATTTGCAAACTTCACTAATTCATTGAATTTAGCCATATAAACATCAACAGTCATGGTACCCTGTACCAATTTATCAAATTCACCCTGCTTGGCTTCCCGAACATCTCTGGGAAAATACTCTTCATGAAATAGCCTCTCAAATAACGCCCATGTAATTTCTTCTCCCTGAATAGTAAAAGGGCGAGATGCATTGTACCACCACTCGTGGGCATCCCCCTCAAGCATGTAAACAGAATACAGTAATCTCTGGGGATCCTGACACCCCATAACCTGGAATATTTTCTCCATACCCATCAACCAGGTATTCACAACCTTCGGGTCCCTTGACCCTTGAAATGCTGGTGGTTTATGCTTTCTGAAAGAAATGAGTCTCTGCTCATCAGTACCAATAAATACTTGCCCAGCAACCCCAGACGACTGAGCAACAACAGAAGGATCCATAGAAGGCTCTGGGATATAAGTAGAATCAGTAGTGTGGTGACTAGCCTCACCAGATTGACGACTAGCACCACTCCTCTTCTGGTGAGGTGTAACAAATGGCGTACGGGTATGAGTCTCCGTAGCCGTATGAGGAGGAGAATCATCCTTCCTGTTTTGAGCCCTATCTGCCTTCATCTCATTCATGAAGGTGTGCATCATATCCTGATTATTTTTCATCAGGGTCTCAGTCATATTTCTATTTGCAGTAGTCTCTTCCTGCAGAGCATTCAGAACTGCAGTAATAGGATCTGGTGCTGCTAGACGACCTGCACCTCGAGTTCCACGATGACCTCGTGCCCTACTCATGATATCTGTACATGTAACACAAAGGAATGAGCTGATCAGACCCACACTGAGGAATCACATATTAATCATAAACAGTTCACAGATAGCTATGCAACTCAAAATACAGTTATACATTATTAGAGTTCCCTTACAAAACTGCTCTGATACCATAAAATGTAACAGCCCGTTGTACACCGGTATTGTTAACATCAATTATGATATTAAGCGCAGTTACAATCACAACAATTCATTTATAAAAATACGAGTAAACTTTTTCCGTTATTACGCGAGCACTTAAAACAATAAAAAGAGTAATAATTAAAATTCGTGACTGTAACTGTAAACTCTTTGCGAAATACTTAATTAGACTACTTTTATAACTTATTTTACTTACTACATGTCTCTAAGGGGTTCCCATAAACCCACTTAGCTAATTTCTCAATTTTACGTTTTATACCTATCTGAACATGGTTCACTCTTTATTTTTCTGCGGACAAACTGCATGATGCACGCTCCTCATATTTTATTATGATATTTTAGGCTCAATTAAATTTCTAGGAAGCTATCACACGAGTTATTTAGAGCTCGTTTGTTCCGGTTATCTCCGTTTGAAGTTGGACAAGCAAAGCTGCCAGCCAACCCCAAAATAGCTCCAAACATCCCTAACTCCACGAATTACTGAAGAAAATCCACTTAACCAATTTATCTCAAATTTTTATACAACAAACTAGACACCTCAAGCTTCAATTTTATATATCATGTATTTAATTTTACTAAGAAACGAAGCAGGAATTAATTTCCCAAAACTGGTCCAGAACTGCCACAAGTGCAGTGAGCAAATGGACAGTCTGCACTCTTTTCCTTCTCCAGGCCGATGTTCATCCCAGAATTCTATGAAATATTACCAAAAGATAGAGGATATCTCAAGCTTAAAAATAGCATATGGCACGTCCCTATCGGACCTCTGTGTAGGGAGATATGCTCTCTCGAAGTTCTCCTAAATTATGCCAATTTCTAGAAATTTTGCCTGAGTTTCCTTTGTTTTTACAAAAATCCCCAAGTTTGCTAATGTATTTTAGGACCTCAAATGTACCTAATAATCATTGGATGGCACTCACAAGGACCAACAATGCCTTGGGACACTTACAACCCATCACAGTTTATTTTACTTATATAATACGTATCACATGGCTTACTTTATTAATACTCAACACGTTTCAATCATCAAAGTCCTATTGCATGCATTTACTAATCGTACACATAATCATAATCCTAAAATAGGCCTATTTCTCTTTCATCATATTACATATGCTTCGCATTACACAAGATCTAATTTACAATACTTACAATTATCCAAATTACAACATAATTCATAAATCTCCAAATGTCATAAACTACATGTATCTAGACTTAGGCCAAAATAGCATGAACAAATATGAAATAAATCTCATCTTAACAACATATACAATGTTCATGCCCTAAGTCTAGCCTAGGCTCAATGGCCATCAAAATGCAAAAGTATAAAGTCCTCCAACGACTCATCCTACGAGCTTCTTGCCCGCCACTCCTGTACCACTGCTACCTCCTGAAATAAAGCCCCCAAGACGGGGTGATATACGAATATATCTCAGTAACCCAGAGGTTCCGGAGAAAACTCCGCCCAATGGCTCACTTCGATGCATATAAATAATATAAAAAAACATCTTGAAAATGAGATAAAGCAAGGGATTTAGAGAAACTGGGGAACATAGGGATATAAAACACGACGAAGCTGGAATGGTCGCTACCAATACCACGCAACGCCCTGCCTAATGGCTCGGCATATAAGCCTACGGGTCTCATCCAAGGCGTGTTCCAAGAACATCCAACCAAGGTACCCTCCCATCCATATAAACCCGAGACTTCCTAGTGTGCTCCTATCCGGATCACACACCACGTCCCTAGGTCAACTGGAACTCCTTCTCGGAGACCTATCCAGTGGAAGTCCGAAACGCCCAAAGGCAAACTGTCTACTGGCCAGAGACTCGGTACCTATGTACCAACATACATACTAAATGCATGATCATGTTATTCTACATTACTTACATACATTTCTTACCATCACCCTCAATGGGCATGGTGGAACACACAAGGGGATCAAGCCCCAGTACCAAGAGGTTACCTTAATAAGCCTCTCCACTTAGCTCCAAAGCAGTATATTCTCCGAGCTCGTTACTCAACAGAAATGCCTACACAGAGGACATTCCCAATTACTTAAAACTCATACGAACACATGCAAGTTACCAATTATACAAGCATTGTTCCAATCACTTACCTCAATCCCACTTGGTCCAGGACAAAGGGAAATCCAACGAACTCACGGTTCGGGGTTCAAATCAACGTACGACAACCTACAACAACCATGTACGAACCATCATTACACGACAAATCTATCAAATTACGAAAACGTCAAAAATCCTCCCCTACACCATGTAAGTTCGGCCAAGCATGTGTTATTTTACAATTTATTTTTCTAAATTTTCTTTCTCATTTTATTAGGCATCCTTAGGTTACCAAAAGGCCATATCAAGTGCCACTTTTCATTTTACATCTTTTAAACGTCGTTTTGCCTAATATTTCGCTCTAGGTTCAATGAACCACTCAACACCCTCAACTATTTTTCCATTGGTTCTCTAACCTTCCAACCACCACACAACCCATCTAATTACCATTTAATTACACAACACATCATCCAAATAATTTTTCAACATAAATCCCTCACTTTTCCTTAAAAGGTCGAATTGCACCAAGGTAATTCCCAAGAGATTTTCAATCCAGTTTCATTATTCCACATCTCAAATAATCCTATTATATCATCATACAACTACACAACAACTCCCAACACACTTCTAACAACAATCCAAAAACCCAAGGTCATGACAACCTCAAAATTTTCGAAGTTAAAAATTCACATTTTTCATCAATAATTTTTATTGCATTTATGGCTACTACACATCATTCTAAGACACATTCAGGTAAAAACATTTTCCATTTTCCTTTAATTATACTTGATCAGATGAATCCGGAGTTTTTCGGTACTTTGGAGAAAATGTTGTTTTAAGCTGTTGCGCGCGCTGTTGGCACGCTTCCCCAAACGTACTTATTTCCATCAAATTTTATCAGAAATCATATTCCCTAGTTCTACAAACTATTTATAACTCATATTTAAAACCTAGAGCTCACAACTCAATCGGCACGCTTTACGGTACAACTATACCGCGGTATCTTGACCCGGTAAAACACTATTCACTGAATTTTCTGAAACTTGCCTAACCACTTAATTTTTCGTTTTGAATCCATTTCCAGAGTTATTTCTATCATCCGAGACCCTCTACTCAATTTTTATCTTCCTAGGGTTGCGTGTTGGCTAATTATCTTTTTGCCCTTTCTTTGTATTTTGGCCTAATTCTCAAGATTTTCACTAATCCTTCCCTTTAATTAATGTTTAATATTTTAATATTTAATTTAGAATTGCGAGGTGTTATATGTATGCTAGGTTTCGGCCCTATAGGGTTTTATATGGTTGGAATTAAAGTTAATTGATAACTAAACCCTAGAAACTTAAATGAAATGTGTTCAAGTGAATTTGAGTGTTTAAGTCTCTAATTGATAGAGTTAATTCTTATAAGTTTAAGAATGTGTGACTAAATGTCAAAGAATGAGTGTTTAGGTCTAACTTGTGGTATGAGCATGAATTGTCAAGAATGAAATATGGAGTTAACAAGATAAAAGTCTTGTGATACAATTAGATGTGTTAAAGTCAATATGATAATTATTTGGATAACAGATGTGAATCAGGACACAGTGACTTCTGATCAGAGTTATGAGGATTTGACATAGTTACTTGTGTTTCAAGTAAAAGTGCTATAGGAGCTTCAAAAGGTAAGCTCTTGGTTTAGGAGGATTTTCCTCTGTGTTGTTCCACTAAGGTTTAAAAGGATCATGGTTGCAATATCTGTGTGTCTGTCTGTTGGATTCTGTTAGATACTTAGTGTAGTTGCATTCATATAGGTGATGACATTTGATTGGATATCTGAGACAACTTGATAAATTAATAGGCTTATATGATGTATGCTATGATATGTGTATCTGACCTTACATGCAGGAAGTGAACTCACGGGTGGAAAGTACTCCATAAACCTTGAGTTTACGAGATTTATTTCTCACCCTGTGTTGTGGGGATATATTTCAGGTGATCCAGCAGCAGCAAGGGATCCCTCTCAGGGCAAGAGGCCTGTGTAGGGTGGCTAGACAATCAGCTGGAGTAGAGACATAGTAGTTCTGGATTTTTGTATTTGTGTGTTTTGAGGCATGAATAGTAATCATGCATTTGTATAGTTGTTATTGTTATGAGAGACATGTGTAGCCTTAGGATATGATGTTATGCAGTATGTGTATGTAGATGACGTGTGTATTGGCATAGAGCCATATTTAGTCCACTGTGTTAGACAATTTGAGATATTTATAGATGGTATGGACTTTTCTGTATTTCAGGTACAAGAAAATTGTGGGAATCAATCCCTGGTTAAGTCCAGTTTACAGCCGTTATGTTGTTCGTAAGACACTATTTAGAATGGTACAAGATATCATATCCAGATAGTATTTTGACTGTCAAAGAGAGTTACCGGAAAATAATTAAGTGGTATGTGTAGGTATGAGACTGTACAGATTATAATAATTTAAAAGGGAATTACGCGATGAAATACTTAAGGATAAATTGAAAGAAAAAGTTAAGTCACTACTTATGCAGATAACGGTGATACTTTTATAGTTTAAGTTTTTCGCTTAAGCATTTAATTATGCAGCGTTTCTATACTATATGCATGTTAACTAACCAGTCGTGAACTGGGGTGTTACACGTCAGTGTGCATGTATATATAGGCAATATGCTAACTTCTTGACTAAGTAATCGTAAATAAAAATCTAACTAACTAACCATTACATATAGATAAGATTCCAACTAAAAATCTAATAAGAACAATCTGTTTGCTTTCAGGTATTGCACTTGGTCTTCTCTTTCTATACTATATATTTGTTTATTATTATTTTATCATTTTTTTATATATATTTTATTTATTTATTATTTATTTTATCATTAATATGTGTATGTGTGGAAGAATCCTTTGATACCGGTGTCAGATTTTAAAATTTGATATCAAATTCTAAGAGTTGATTTTCTCCGATCAACGTTTATTATTTATTACAAATTAATAATTAATTAATAAGTTTGATTCTTAATAACTGATAACTATTAATTTCCACCAATTAACGGTTAGGATTTGGTGTCAAATTTTAAAGTTTGATATCGGTGTCAAAGGATCCTGCCCCAAATAAATGATAATCGTTGATTGGCGAAAATCAACGGTTAGGATTTGATGTCAAATTTTAAAGTTTGACACCAGTATAAAAGAATCTTGCTATATATATATAGGGTTTAATGGATGTACAATGACTGCACATAAGTATTGGTGCAGTCATATTAAACTACATCATTTTATAGTGTGAAAACATTAACAAAAAAATGTTTCTGCAGTTAGTGTAGATAAGTTATCTGCATTTACTCCCAAAACGACGTTGTTTTGGTGTTGAAATATTAAAATATTATAATTATAAAGACTATTATAACCCTGAAATAATTTAAAATTACAAAAACACCTTGAATTTTGCCCCAAAACGACGTCATTTTTGGGCTCAATGCAAATAACTTATCTACATTAATTGCAAAAAAAATGAACCCAAACATTAAAGATGAGGAATCATAACTATACAAAGGTGAAAATAAATATAAAGCATTAAATATGAGTAATCATAACCATACAAAAGTGAAAATAAATATAAAATTTCTATTTTCTACAATTAATTTTGAACGCAAACTTCCTTTATCCCACCCAAAACGACGTAGATTTTAGGTGACTGCACCAATATTTATATACAGTCACATTACAAATTATTTTTCCATATAAATATATATATATATATATATATATATATATATATGGGGAAAACATTTCTGCAGCTACTTTAGATAAGGTTGTCTATAGCTACCCTTTTTTCACTAAGTACGACCGGTCGTACATTAAAATTGCATTTTCTCTCTCCGCCACGTCAGCCGACAATGTCTGAGGAAAGAGAAAAAAAGAATAGCTTTAATGTTATAACTAAGTACGACCGGTCGTACTTAGTGTAAAAGAAGTAATTATAGACAACCTTATCTAAAATGGCTGTAGAAATATTTTTCCCTATATATATATATTTTATATTTCTGCGGAGCTGCTGTACAACCCCCCACACACACATATATAACTGTCCATTTTTCCGTTGGCGCTTTCAGCGCCATTCATGCACTTAAGGTGCCAATTTTTTTTCAGCCTAAGCCTGGCCACTCAGAAGCCAAGCCGCCTTAACTAAGGCGGCATCGTAACTACTATATAAGCAAACGATATACCACCAAGGTATGATCATCCTTTACATTAACAACATACAATACCTGCCTCTGATACTGACTTAAGCATCGGAGTGTCTTCGCAGGTACCCCCCCATTTGGTGTTAACACACCAACGTGAAGGACAAAGACAAGGCACGATCCACTACGTGACCACCAAGCCCAGACCGAAGAACTACACAGACTACTCAACCGTGTGTGATTAGGCTCAGTGCATATTGGCCTGTCCATAGTGTATTTGGTCTAATCATTGGCGCCGTCTGTGGGAAACTATCAATTAGAACCCATCTTTCTTTAAAAACATGGTTGACACTCGAAGCAAATCCCAGAATGGCTCCAAAGGAAAACGGAAGGAGACCCCTGCTTCCCGTGAAAAATCAGCTTCATCGGTCGCACCAATTCCCATCCATCTGGATGACCCACCGACACCCCAACATCTGTTGAACCTTATCACACAACAAAACAAGAAAATCGCCCAGCAGAATTGAGATTTAGCTCGATTGAAAAAAGCTCAAAAGAACAAAGAAAAAAACCAAGAAAAGGGAAAAGAAAAAGAAAAAGAGCGCGAGAAGGGAAAAAATCCCGAAAATTCTGATGAAAGTGAACCACCTCATGAACACTCAACTGGTAACCCAGGACCTTCGGGTCACAAAAACAAGAAACATGAAGAAATAAAAGATACTCATGAGAATGAGAATTCTCATGGAAATTCAAGGACATTTTCTCGAATTATTCACCCATTTGTCCCCTGCATAATGAACATCCCTATTCCTCCGGATGTCAAGATTACAACAGAAAAATATAACGGCAAGGGGGACTCCCAAGAACATCTGGAACAATTCCAGTCAAACATGATGGCACAAGATATTGCAAATCCAATAGCACGTCGACTGTTTCCAACAACCCTGAAGGAAACAACACTTAGGTGGTACTCAGCGCTGCCACCTAATTCGGTACAAAGTTGGGAAGACTTAACTAACCAATTTCTCGTACGATTTGCAATGAGCAAAGCATAGTACAAATCTACGCACGCGCTAAAAACTGTACGTCAAGGATCAAATGAAACTTTGCGCGATTATCTAAACAGATTCTTTGATGAAGCGCTCTTGGTTGGACATTTGGATCCACAAGTATCACTACACATCATCACTGAAGAATTACTTGAAGGCCCTTTCTTTATGTCGCTAGCCAAACAGCAACCGCGCACCATCGAAGAATTGCGCGCACGATCAGAAAAATTCATTAACCTGGAAGATTATAAGCGTTCACGAGAAATTTCTAACACCAGGGCCAACACAGACGACTTTGAAAGAGATGTCCAGAAGAATTTTCAACGAAAATTCTGTGAAATGAGAAAATGGGGAAGATATGACAGTTACACCTCTTCAAATACGTCCCAAAGACGGATTTTGAAAGAAGTATTCCAAACAGGGTATGTACGGGTTAACAAGCCTCCTCCAATGCCAAAAGGAGTTCAGCGCGATGAAACTAAATTTTGTGAATTTCACAATGACAAAGGTCATACAACTGACGAATGTCTCGCGCTCAAAAATACTATTGAGGCACTCATAAGAGAAGGAAAACTCCAGGAATTCGTTTCCAGCTGCAGGGAATACAAGACGAAAAGAAGGGGCGATAGAAGCCCAGATCGCGACCTAAACCCCAATGAACAAAGGGCATATCCCAGAAGAAACTATAACTTGGCACGTATCAATGATCGAAGAAATGACAGAGAGATTTCGACTGATAGACGTCAAGGGACTCCACTGCGAAACAGATAGCGAATCGCACAACAACAACGCGATGGGCTACCAAATAACGCGGCAGGAGTTTTAGCCACTATCGTCGGAGGATCAGCAGGAGGAAGTACGACTAAGTCTCAACGAAAAAAACATATGAAGTCAGTAATGACAGTGCGCGATCATGTTCGCCCTTCCATGTCTTGCGATCAAAGACAGGCCATAAGTTTTAACGATGATGACTATGGCAACATCATCTCAGACCATGATGACCCACTGGTAATCTCAGCTTGCATGGCCAATCTCCAGTAAAACGTATTATGATTGATAATGGTAGTTCAACTGATATTATTTTCTAGGATGCTTTCTGCACGATGCACATCCTAGAAGAACATCTACTTCATGGATGTTCGGATTTAATTGGCTTCGCTGGAGAATGCGTACAACCCAAAGGCACCATTGAGATGTGGGTAACCTTTGGAATCATGCCTCTGGCTCGAACTATCAAAGTACGATTTTATGTCATTGAGTACGCATTTGCATATAACATCATTCTAGGAAGACCAACCATTGCCGCGCTAAAGGCAATCATCTCTATGCCCCACCTTCTAATGAAATTTCGTGACCAATCTGGCACGGTAGTTGCTATTAGGGGCGACCAGAAGACAGCGCGCAGCTGTTATAATACCAGTTTACCAGCTAAAATTCCTGTACAGCCAGATGACAAAGTTAAAGCGTCAGTCAATATGACTAATCTTGATATGCGCGAAGATTTGCGCGATTCACGTCCTCAACCAGATGGGGAGCTGGAAAATCTCCAAGTGGGTCCACTACTCGAAAACATCACCATAATCGAACGACATCTCCCAGAAGCAGAGAAAAGTGCGTTGGTGGCAGTACTGCTAAACAACAAAGACCTTTTTGCTTGGACAGCCGCTGACATGCCAGGTGTAGACCCAGGCGTAATATGTCACCACTTAACCTTAGATCCCAAAGCTAAGCCCATTGCGCAGAAAAAGCGCAAAATCTCCATGCTCCCCCAGAGGAATTATCTTCAATACTATCCCCATGGCCATTCTACCAATAGGGTATGGACATATTGGGACCATTGCCAATCGCTGTTGGAGGGGTCAAATGGTTGCTAGTAGCAATCGACTACTTCTCCAAATGGATCGAGGCAGAGGCTTTAGCCACGATCTCCGCTAGTAAGGTTCGTCGATTCTTCTACCGACAAATCATTAGTCAGTTCGGCATTCCACATACCATCAAAACAGATAATGGTACGCAGTTTGTGGACAGAAAATTCAATCAAATCCTTCAAGATTTGCATGTCAAACACCTATACACATCTGTTGAACATCCATAAACAAACTGATTGGCAGAAGCTGCAAATCGAGTCCTGAAACGCGGATTGGAAAGAAGATTAGAAGCAGCTAAAGGAGACTGGCCTGAACAGTTAGACTTTGTGTTATGGGGCTACAGGACAACCAAGCATTCAACCACCGGAGAAACCCCGTTTCGCATGGTGTATGGCAGTGAAGCTATGATTCCGGCTGAAATTGGAGAGCCATCATGGAGAAGAATGTACACAAATGAAGACAACAACTCACAGGCATTACTCCATAATCTAGACGCCATTGATGAAATTCGCAAAGTAACACATGTCAAGGAAGTAGCACTCAAGAAAAGAATAGCAGTGCGCTATAACTTAAAGGTTGTTAGACTAAGTTTCAACGTAGGTGACTTAGTCCTACGAAGAGCTGACATCAGCAATAAGAACGCGCGACAAGGAAAATTGGCCACAAATTGGGAGGGTCCATATCGCATCTACAGCAAAACAGATAAGGGGGCATATGTCATTGAGAGGTTATCCGGTCTTACTATCCCACGCACATGGAACGCCGACAAGCTTAAGACATTTTATAGCTAAGTATTTTATGACTCATCACATGTTTGTCTTTCCAACTTATCTTTCCAAATAAAAAATCACAAATTTTCTTTGACTATTGATCCATATTGCATCAAGCATAAGTGTACAGGATCACAGCGTTCCCGATTCAACAGGATTCTCACACGAATCCTCCAAGTAACAGGATTCCTCTCAAGGATCCTCTCAAATAATAGGATTCTCCCACGAATCCTCCAAGTAACAGGATTCCTCTCAAGGATCCTATCAAAAACAGGATTCTCACACGAATCCTCCAAGTAACAGGATTCCTCTCAAGGATCCTATCAAAAAACAGGATTCTCACACGAATCCTCCAAGTAACAGGATTCCTCTCAAGGATCCTATCAAATAACAGGATTCTCACACGAATCCTCCAAGTAACAGGATTCCTCTCAAAGATCCTATCAAATAGCAGGATTCTCCCACGAATCCTCCAAGTAACAGGATTCCTCTCAAGGATCCTATCAAAAACAGGATTCTCACACGAATCCTCCAAGTAACAGGATTCCTCTCAAGGATCCTATCAAAAAACAGGATTCTCACACGAATCCTCCAAGTAACAAGATTCCTCTCAAGGATCCTATCAAATAACAGGATTCTCACACGAATCCTCAAAGTAACAGGATTCCTCTCAAGGATCCTATCAAAAAACAGGATTCTCACACTAATCCTCCAAGTAACCGGATTCCTCTCAAAGATCCTATCAAATAACAGGATTCTCACACGAATCCTCCAAGTAACAGGATTCCTCTCAAGGATCCTATAAAAAAACATGATTCTCACACGAATCCTCCAAGTAACAGGATTCCTCTCAAGGATCCTATCAAATAACATGACTCTCACACGAATCCTTCAAGTAACAGGATTCCCCTCAAGGATCCTATCAAATAACAGGATTCTCACACGAATCCTCCAAGTAACAGGATTCCTCTCAAGGATCCTCTAAACGGATCAGAACTATTCACATCGCGATCCTCCAAGTTCTATCACGATCCTCCATGATCAAGCGTGATACAAGACAGGATGAACCCCACCTAGGGTCAAACTCCCTCCAAAAGTGCGACACGTCCAACATACATCATGAACACATCAAAATGACATCACAAGTCAAGAACTTACCAAAGGTATGTACAATATATGCATAAATTGTATAACCATACAGAATACTATTATGGTGTTCAAGTACCATACGAAGTACAAACCATAGTTCCAGACAAAGGACCTTCCAGTAGCAAAGGATCCCCTCACAAGGACTCTCCAAGTTAACAGGATCCTATAAACTAAAGGATTCGTCTTCGATCGAACGTGATCTTCTAAAAACCATCGCAATTCTTTACATACCAGCGCAACAAAGAAACGAGGTATACAAACTATACGCGTTGTGAAAACTCATTACAGATATGGTTCTCAAGCACCATGCAAAGAAAAAGAAGAAAGAAGAGAAGGGTAATACCCTTTAAAGGTTATCAACTTTGGAAACATGACCCTATAAACACTTAGTCAGAACGTCCTTTAACAGAAAGGGACGTTGACAGCATCGTCATTATTCCATGTTCTTTTCCTCAAAAAACATATTACTATGACTATTCTACTACGACTACTCTACACGCAGTTAGTCGGCATACAAGGAGACAGAACACACATTAAAAGTACACGATCCATGCAAAATATCATTGCATATGGAATAAGGCAATGTCGTTTCGAAGTGATGGAAAATACTCCCCTTAAAACATCATTGTTTTAAAGTGCTTGGAGACACTCCCCTTACAGATCAACAAACTCGGTACAAAAATTAAGAACAAATTAGACTGTCTGGATAGACATGTCCTGAGGATCATCATTATCTGCAGCACGATCTTCACCTGCGGTAGGAGGACTTTGAGGGGATGGCTCTTTCAAGGACGACGCGATAGTCTCGGTATCCATCGCACTGACTAGTTCCACTGGAACCTCTTGATTTTGGTCGTTGAGCGTCATCAGCTGGCCGTCCCTGAAATAGTAAAAATAATGCACATTCTCCAGTTTGGCAGAAGGATTGAAAAAATGCACTTGCTCCATTATGTTAACAAAGGTTCCCCCCCGCCTCCTTCTCATACAAACTCTGATACCTCTTCACCTCACTGGTCAAGAAAGCCTTCTCCTCGGCCCAGGTATCAGCATTTCCTTCCAGCTCCATAACGCGCTTGGTCAAATCAGTCTTCTCCGCCTCCAATCCCTTATTGGAGGTCGTCATTTTCTTCAAGACGCTATCCTTCTTCTCCACAACCGCCTTTAGTTTGGCTACCTCCTCCTCAGACTTCTTCAATTTGGCTTCAAAATCAGCGCGTCGCCGAACATTTTCACCCTTTAGCTCATCAATACGTTCCTTCAAGAAGTCCACCGAACCTGTTACATGTAAAATAATTATAAGTATTATCGCGATATCATATCTTACAACAAGTAGAGTACCAAGTTACTTACCAGGCGTGGACATAATGAAATGACCCGCTATGCTCAAAGTTTGGGAAATCTGTAACCACTGGTCCCGAGGTAGCGCTTCAAGACGGGAACCAAATTCCCTGCCTTGAGCACGCATATCTTTGTCCAAACTCCAACCAAAGTCCGGCCACCCTGCAGTGGACCTCCCGGTTATCTCCTCAAAGGATCTTTTCTTACCCCTCGCAGTATCCTCCACAACTACCGTAGGAGGGATGACATCTAGAGGGGTAGCAGGAGGAGTTAAGGGCTTCAATGGTGACTTCAATCGCGCGGCAGCATGCTCGCTTGATTCAGCAACAGCGGCGGTCGCAGACATGGCAGGTTGGGGAGATGCGGAGGAACCAGCGATAGTCGCGCGATTGACAGCAATCTGTTCCATTCTACTCAAAGACGCCGTCATTGCACTATCTGCAAACCAGAACAAAGAAATTCATGATTATACATACTTACAACATATCTACACATCGCAATATACAAAGGTACCTTGATTAAAACATTTACAAAATGAGTAAGGGTCCAAGTTACCCAGAAAAGCTCGAATATCATCCTCAGAGTATTCGTTTAAAATCGTGTACGTGCACAGCGAGCCCGTATCAGAAGCCTCACGAGCAATTTTACTTAAAGTGGTCACAGTCTTCTGTTCTAGATCACTCAAGTCACTAAAGTTATAACTCAAGATGGCACTACTCGAAGGATACTCGGACCAGTATAAAGGAAAGAGAGAAGTCCCATCCTCGCCTAAGAAAAAGGGGTTGGTACCTTCGGCGGGGTAGATCTTGAAATATTCTGTACTCCACTTATTGGTTTTTCTACAGTACGACCCACAGAACTTCACTTTGCTTGTAAAAGATATCCAGCTAGTACGTGGTCCCATTACACTAAACATATACAAGAATAATACTACAGATTGGAACAGACCATAAGCCTTGCACACCATCTCATATACTCTGATAAAACCCCAGGCATTGGGGGTCAGTTGTGAAGGCGCCACATTCAAATGCGCCAACAATTTACAGACGAAACCGGAAAAGGGAAAACGAACTCCTATGGACAAAAAGAAGTAGGAGTACATCATCATAAAGTTCCTGGTTGATCCTTCTACCCGCGAAGAACAAACGTGCTCATTCTTCGGGACGACACCAATCTCCCATTGATTATCAAAAGCTTTATCAGGAGTAAGGTGGAGGGCTGCAGTTACTTCCACCAACTCCCCTGGAGAACAAAACACTGACTCAGTCTTTAAAACTGTATCTGCCACCCAACTCAGGGTATCTTCATCCTGTATGTTTCGCCTTTCAGGGGACCGCCTCTCAGGGGATTCTTCATCAAGACTAATGCGTACAACTTTCTTCTTCGCATCTGACTGCACTTTTAGTTTCTTCTTTTCGTGCGTACCGCGTCTTGCCATTATTTCTTTGATTTGGGGAGACACAAAGTCTGATTCAGAAGAAGAAGAATCAGTTGAAGAAGACAAGTAAGAAGAAACAGGTTTATAATCATCAAAATTCCTTTTCTTAAAAGGATACCCGGCTGGATAAATTACATTTAAAGGAAAAGGACTGGGGCTCTTCTGACCAAAAGACTCTTGCGCGATGGAACACGAAGAATCGCGTGATGAATTTAAGGAAGGCGATTTAGTGTTTCTTGAATTAGCTGACTTATAGCTACCCTCAGTACTCGAAGAAGAGTCACTCGATATAACAATAGGCCTAGACATGTTCAGAGAAACCTTGGGAAATAAAGACGAACTATGTTGAGACAATGTCTTTTCACGATTGGATTATCGCGAAGATGACCCTAATTCAAAAGTATGAACTGAGGGGACATGACTAGCGTAAGCTTTGGAACAGGGGGCTATACATCCCACAGTAGGCCGCTTATCCCTGGTTCCCAAAGACCTTGATCTTGGTAACAATCTCGAAGGAGGACTGGACGAGCTAGACCGTTCGGAAAATATGATAAAATTTGCACATTTGCGATTATCAGACATACCTCAAGCACGAGGAAGAAAAGGATAAAAAAGATGAAAGAAACACAAGAAATATGAAGAGGAAGGAGGAAGAACATACCTGAGATTTATACTTCAGGAATCGCACACCACGAGCAGGACGTGTCACCACCGGAAATTCATAAGAAATAAGCACTGAGAGACGAAAGATTTTTCACAGTATCAGCGAAGTGTCTTTCCCTCCAAACTAAAAAGCTCAGCACAAATACGAAAGGTTTTTTTCTCCAACGGATAGGTCGAAAGCCACGAAACGTGTTGAGTAAAATGGGTTTACAGGAACACGTGGTGGGAAGGGGAAGCGTTTCGCTTAAACAACCACCCACGCCTGTCCTTAAACACCCACGTAATGAAAGTAGCATTTAATGTTTCTGACAGATTAAACGTCTAATCCACCGTTCTTAAGCGGCTGAAGGTCATGATGACACTGTAAACATGATTACCGCGGTACACAGAAAGGACTTATGAGTTGCAAACTACCGCGCCTCAAAAACAGCATATAGCTCACGGCTTTGCCACATGACAAAACCGCAAGCTAGGGGGCAACAGATCCGGATAAAATATAGGCCCAATCAGGGCCCAACGAAACATAAGGAAGCCCAAACCCATTAAAAACTAGAGCAAAGCACTAGGGACAAGTACATCGCGATAGACAAGACGCGATGCCCTCATCGCGACAGACAAGACGCGATGCCCTCATCGCGACAGACAAGACGCGATGCCCTCATCGCGAATGAAACCCTTTTAGGAAGTAAACTTAAGGCCCAAGGCAACCCCACCGCGCCTTGACTCCAATAAACAATGGACAGCTCCAGCTCGCCACGACTCTACCACTAGACACTATAGTAGATAAGGCTACTCAGGTCCCCTGACTGATCTGCAGCCCAAGCCTGGCCACTCAGAAGCCAAGCTGCCTTAACTAAGGCGGCATCGTAACTACTATATAAGCAAACGATATACCACCAAGGTACGATCATCCTTTACATTAACAAAATACAATTTCTGCCTTTGATACTGACTTAAGCATCACAGTGTCTTCGCAGGTACCCCCCCATTTGGTGTTAACACACCAACGTAAAGGACAAAGATAAGGCACGATCCACTACGTGACCACCAAGCCCAGACCGAAGAACTACGCAGTCTATTCAACGCAGATTACTCAACCGTTTGTGATTGGGCTCAGTGCATATTGGCCTGCCCATAGTGTATTTGGTCTGATCAGTAATGCATAGAGAATATGCATATCCAGGATTATTTTATTTTTGATAAGTTAAAATTGTAGGCTATTCTATTTTAACTTTAGTATTATGTTTTGATCAAATTTTTATTATAGGGTTATAATATTAATAACCCATTGAGTACTCGACATGTCTTTCAAGTTATTACTGAACATATGTTGTAACATTTCGTATGAGTTTCTTTGGAGTTTCGATGCACTTCCTCTGCATCACGTAGGTAATAACCCAAGAAAAATTATAATAATAAATTAATATTAATATTAATAATGGTGTATACTTTAATATGTATTTATATAATTATATGATGTTAGACATGTTGATTTTGACATATGGTGATGTTATAGGGATATGTATCTTTATATTTATATGTTGATATTGGTTGTCATTAATTATCACCCGTGTGGTAGTGTGTCATTATTTGATTATAAAACTGTAACGTTAATTGGTGATAATTTTAATTTGTAATGTTCAACATTTATTTTTGGTTATCATTTAAATTGCAACATTCAACTGTTAAAATATGAATTAATGATAATTAAAGTAATTATGATTATTATTAATAATTATTTAACTATTTTAATTTTACTTGCAATTAATGTCATTTTTACGTTACAAAACCTAAGAGCTTAACCTAACAAATCAAACTATTTTCATATTCTCGCCAATTCCCTACATTTCTCTATTCCCTTCTCCTTTTTCTTCTTTTCTCTCAACCCTTTCAAAATTTATTGTAACTATTTTTTCCTCTTAATTGCGAACTACGTTTTCCGTTGTGAATCACTCTATCTTTTGAGGAAGCCTTCAAACACAGAGTTTAGGTTAGCCTAATCCTTAGGGTGTCATAGGTTAGTTTTATTTGAATTTTTTTATATGTAATATTAATTCTTAGGGCGTTATATGTTAGTTTTATTTGAAATTTGTTATATGTTATCTTAATCCTTATGGTATCATTGTTTAATTTTATATATAATTTGTTACATGTAATCACGATCCTTAGGACATTATAGGTTAGTTTTATATGAAATTTTTTATAGGTAATCTTAATGCTTAAGGTATCATAGGGTAGTTTTATTTAAAATTTGTTATATGTAATCTTAATCCTTAGGGTGTTATAGGTTAGTTTTATTTTGTTATATGTAATCCTAATCCTTAGGGTATTACAGGTTAGTTTTATATGAAATTTGTTATATGTAATCCTAACCTTTAGGTAATCCTATGTTCTTTATATGAGTTTGTTATGGGTAAATCTTAATCTGTAGGTTAGTTTTAAATGAATCTGGATGGTATGATCCTAATTCATAGGTTAGTTTTTTTTTTTTTTTTTGGATCTGGATAGCGTGATATTAATCTATAGAGAATTATAGGTTAATTATAAAAGAATTTTGTTGGAAATTCTGTTAGGTTTAATCTGAATCTCTAGAAAATCAGAGGGTAATTATATATGAATTGGTTATAATCCTACTTCCTTAATGATAAAGGTTGAGATGTTGGATAATTGATTATGTGTGATATGATAACTATCCCAAATGAGAGTTAATTTGTTATTTTTATGATGAATTTGCTGCATAAATTCCATATAAGTTGACCTCTTTGCATGATAAATGAGTTTAATGTTGCATATTTATGATTGAATGCTTTGAGATGACTAAGTATGGAAAATAAGACAATATCCCTTGATTTTGTGTAAGAAAAGATGACTTGTTGAATGTTTGTCAATTGCAGGAAAAATTAACGTAGGAATGCTGTAGCAGAGAAAATGATGAAGTACAATATAGCAATCGCTACAGCATGACAGCGTGGACAAAGGAACAATCGAACTTTTGAAATTCAAAAGTTAGTTAATTCCCAACAAATGGATGAAACACCAGCAAACAAGGACCAAGGACGGCTTCAAGGAGAGTTCAGAGAGGTTCAAGGTTCGAGAAGTCAGAAACAAGTGAGGACATTTTAGAGAGAGAAAGTAAGGTTCTTGGAGGAGGAAGAGCTGCTGGAGCAAGATCGTGACGAAGTTTTCCTACAGCATTCGTTTTCATCTTCTTTTCTGTTTTCCAATGAATTCTTTCTTCCTTTTCTCTGTTTTTTTTAATTCCATTATGAGCTAATTTTCTCTATAGGTTAGGTGATAAAGTACCTATGTTGTAACATTGAGATGTATGCCTAAACTTTGTTTATGTTAATGTTTAATTAGTTATTCAACGAGTTTGCTTAATCTTATTCATGTGTGCATGTCGAGAGATACATATGTGATATTGAGGAGGTTGGGGCCGAGAGGTTTCCGAATCCAGACCCTTGTTGAATTGTCTGGATTAATTAGGTTAAAGTTAACTTAGTTAAGTTGTGGGTAGAGAGGTCATTCACACCACATAGCCTTGAACAATTCAATAATTAGTTTGGCCATAGAGATGTGGGAATTAGTTATTGGGTATATATGTTAGGTTTGTCAAAAGCCCCAGCTTAACTTAGTGTTCGGTTACTAATTAAGCATTGATATAGCATCGTTAAAGCATTGTTTCAGTATTATTGTATCAGGGAAATTGAACCTGACCTATATCTCATCCATCATCTTAATACCTTTAAATTTAGTTTACTGTTTTCTTAGTTTTAATTGTCTTTTATTTTATAAATCGAATCATCAAAATCAATCTTTTATCTACTTTCTTTACTTAAATAATCATTACTTTATACTTATCTCCGTGGGAACGATAGTTGGACTCACACATCCCTTTATTACTTGTGACACGTGCACTTGTGTATTTGTGTGGAAGATTTAATTGATTACAATTTGCACAATAAGTTTATGGCGCCGTTGGCGGGGATAATTATAAAGTTGTTTTTATATTAGTGAAGAATTTTATTCCTTTTATATCATTTACCTTTCCCCTTACTATTTTCAAGGAGTTAATTGCAGCGTATGAGCAGTTCTTCTTCAGAGCAAGAAGCAGATTTTGATCCTAAGATTGAAAGAACATTTCGAGCAAGAAGGAGACGACAAAGACGCAGCAATACCCAACATGGCAGAAAGGCTGAGAAAGGGTGAAGAGGATGGACCTGGACATAACAATAAAGGTCCAAATCAGGTTGAGATTCCAATCAGAGCGAATGCAATTCCTACGCTCAACAATCTGATTCTGGAATCGTTCAACCTGATGTAGCAGCAGAGCACTTTGAGCTGAAGCCAGTGATGTTTAACATGCTGCAGACCATTGGTCAATTCAATGGACTGTCTAATGAAGACCCTCACCTTCACCTCAAGAACTTTATGGATGTAGCAGACACTTTCAAGATCAGAGGAGTTACATCCAATGTTCTTAAGCTAAAGTTGTTATCATATTCCCTCGCCAGCAAAGCTAAAGCTTGGTTGAAATTTTCACAACCACAATCAATCCAAAGCTGGGAGGAGTTGGCGGAAATTTTTTTATTGAAGTTCTTTCCTCCCATGAAGGCAGCCCAGTACAGGAATGATATATCAACCTTCAAGAAATTGCAAGAAGAGTCATTTTATGAGGCTTGGGAGAAATTCAAAGATCTATTGAGGAAGTGTCCAAACCATGGCATTCCCGAATGGATTCAAATGGAGACATTCTATAATGGACTCAATGGACCAACAAAGAGCATGGTTGATGCATCATCTGGAGGAGCCCTTTTAGAAAAGACATATACATAAGCATATGCAATATTGGAGAGAATGGCAGTCAATAACTATCAGTGGCTTGTGGAAAGATCAAGTTCAACACCAAAGAAGGATGCTGGAGTTTTAGAACTAGATGCTGTAACAGCACTGTCAGCACAAATTTCAGCTTTAAACAACTCTATCAAGATGCGGAATCTGTCTACTGAAGCTAAAGCACAACCAGTATATGCCATAACTGATGCTATATCATGTGTTTTCTGTAATGGTCCCCATGTTTATGATAATTGTCCATAAAACCCTTAATCTGTTTGTTTTATAGGTAATTTCAACAGGAACAACAATCCATATTCAAATACCTGCAATCCTGGATGGAGGAATCACCCAAATTTTTCCTATTCTCAAGGATAGCAACATGGACAACAACAAATGTCCTCAGATATAGCAGGAAGGTCATATAAAGCTCCATACCCTCCTGGATTCACACAGCAGCAGCATCAACCCAGACAGCAAGTTGATACATCAAATTCGCTAGAAAATATACTGAAAGATTACATGACAAGGAGTGATGCTATAATTCATAATCAAGCTGCATCAATCAAGAATTTGGAGACTCAAGTAGGTCAATTGGCAGAAGCACTTAGAAACAGACCTCAAGGAACCTTGCCAAGCAATACTGAAGTCCCAAAGAAGAATGGAGAAGAGCAGGTCAATGCTATATCATTACGGAGTGGTAAAGCCGTAGATGAACCAGAAGTCATAAAGAACTACCATGAACAGAAACAGAAAGCATTGAATCAGAATGAAGAAGATAAAGTTGCTGAAGAGGAGGAGAATCATGATCAACCCAAAGAACCTCAAGTTGCTGGCACTGAGAGTATTGCTACATCAAAACCACAGCAAGGTCAGACTGTCAGCAAAGCAACAAGACCACCTAACCCTTTCCTCAAAGATTGCAGAAGAAAACTGATGACAAGCAGTACAAGAAGTTCCTTAATGTTCTAAAACAGTTGCACATTAATGTACCATTGGTTGAAGACCTCGAGCAAATGCCAAGTTATGCAAAATTCATGAAGGACATCTTGGCAAAGAAGAGGAAGCTGGAGGAATACGAGACAGTAGCTCTCACCCGAGAAAGTAGTCAATACTACCTCAACAAATTACCACCAAAGCTAAAAGATCTAGGTAGTTTCACTATCCCTTGTACTATTGGTAACCGGTATGTAGGTAATGCATTATTAGATTTAGGCTCAAGTATTAACTTTATGCTTTATAGTATTTTCAGGAAGCCTGGAATAGGAGAAGCACGTCCAACCACTGTTATGTTGTTGATGGCTGATAGATCAATAACTTATCCAGAAGGAAAAATTGAAGATGTGTTGGTAAGAGTGGATAAGTTCATCTTTTCCAATGACTTTATTGTTCTTGACTTTGAAGCAGATAGGGAAGTGCCCATCATTTTGGGAAGAGCATTCTTAGCCACCGGACAAGCAGTGATTGATGTTGAGAAATGAGACTTGACTATGCAAATCAATGATGAGCAAGTTACATTCAATGTACTCAAAGCCATGAAGTATCCTGAACAAGTGGAAGAATGCGCTAGCATTGACACCATTGACGCAGTACTACTACAGCAACTCAAACAGCAAACAGAGACAGAACCACTGAATGTTGCTATAGCAGAGGAATATGCAGAAGATGAAGAAGAGATGAAGAAATGTCTAGCATGGATGGATTCACAACCAATAAAGCCATACAAGGAGAAACACTTTAAGTCCCTTGGAGAAAGAGTGATAAAGACACTCAAGCCATCTATAGAAGAACCTCCAATCCTTGAGCTCAAACCACTACCCCAGCATCTTAAATATGCATATTTAGGAGATGAAAATACTTTACCTGTTATTATTTCTTCTTTTCTTTCTGATGCAGAAACGGAGCAGTTGCTATAAGTACTAAAGGAGCATAAAAGAGCCCTCAGATGGAGCATTGCAGACATAAAAGGAATCAACCCTACATTCTGCACACACAAAATATTGCTGCAGGAAGGCTATAACAACACTATGCAGCCTCAAAGAAGGCTGAATCCTATTATGAAAGAAGTTGTCAAGAAAGAAGTGATTAAATGGCTTGATGCAGGAGTAATATACCCCATTTCAGATAGCCAATGGATAAGTCCTGTGCAATGTGTACCAAAGAAAGGAGGAATCACAGTTGTGAAGAATGAGAAAAATGAGCTTATACCAACAAGAACTGTGACCGGATGGAGAATATGCCAGGATTACAGAAAGCTTAATGATGCTACAAGAAAGGACCACTTCCCCTTGCCATTCATTGACCAAATGTTGGACAGACTAGCAGGGAAGGAGTTCTATTGCTTTTTAGATGGATATTCGGGCTACAACGAGATTGCTGTAGCACCAGAAGATCAAGACAAGACCACATTTACTTGCCCGTATGGAACATTTGCCTTTAGAAGGATGACATTTGGATTATGCAATGCACCAGCAACCTTCCAAAGGTGTATGATGGCAATATTCACAGATATGGTGGAGAATTTTGTGGAAATATTCATGGATGATTTCTCGGTCTTTGGAGAATCATTTGAATCTTGTCTTGAGAATTTGTCAAAAGTACTCAAAAGATGTGAAGAGACTAACCTAGTACTGAATTGGGAGAAATGCCATGTCATGGTCAAGGAAGGTATAGTCTTGGGTCACAAAGTATCAAAGGATGGACTAGAAGTTGATAGAGCAAAGATATCAGCGATTGAGGAGCTGCCCATACCCGTTAATGTTAAGGGAATCAGAAGCTTTTTGGGGCATGCGGGATTCTATAGGAGGTTCATCAAGGACTTCTCAGACATTTTCAGACCTCTATGCAGATTGCTGTAGCAGAATACCCCATTTGTAATTGCTGAATAATGCAAGGCAGCATTTGAAGAATTGAAGCAGAAGCTTGTTACAGCACCCATAATTATTGCGCCCGATTGGACTTCACCATTTGAAGTCATGTGTGATGCTAGTGAATGTTCCATTGGTGCAGTACTTGGTCAAAGAAAGAATAAGATATTCCATCCTATCTATTATGCTAGCAAAACGCTTACAGGGGCACAATTTAATTATACAGTCACTGAAAAAGAACTTTTATCTGTTGTTTTTGCATTTGAAAAATTTAGATCTTATTTATTTGGTGCTAAAGTGACTGTTTTTACTGACCAAGCAACCATCAAATATTTGGTGGAGAAAATGGACTCAAAGCCAAGGTTGATAAGGTGGATTCTTTTACTTCAAGAGTTTGATTTGGAGATTAAAGATAAAAAAGGCACAGAGAACCAAGTTGCAGACCACCTATCAAGGCTAGATGATGGAAGGTCAAAAGTTGATGAAGAACCCGTGAAAGATGAATTCCCAGATGAGCAGCTGTTTGCTATTGACTATGCTATAACACCATTATACACTGATATAGCAAACTTTCTGGTGAGTGGAATAATGCCAAATCATAAGAACTCACAGCAAAGAAAGAGGTTCATCCATGAATATAAGTACTATCTTTGGGATGAACCATACTTATTTAAGAGATGCCCAGATCAGATTTTAAGAAGATGTGTGCCAGAAGAGGAGATGCAATCTATACTGGAACATTGTCACTCATCTCCCTATGGTGGCCACTATGTTGGAGTCAGAACAGCAGCAAAGGTGCTGCAATCAGGTTTTTACTGGACCTCTTTATTTAAAGACTCGCATCTTTTTGTTTCAAGTTGTGATAGGTGCCAAAGAACCAAAAATGTATCAAGGAGACATGAAATGCCCCTCAATCCCATCTTGGAAGTTGAACTATTTGGCGTTTGAGGCCTGGATTTCATGGGACCATTCCCACCTTTGTTTGGAAATCAATACATCTTGGTAGCAGTGGACTATGTTTCCAAATGGGTAGAAGCAGCAGCATTACCCACCAATGACTCCAAATTGGTTTGGAAGTTCCTCAAAAAGAATATCTTCACAAGGTTTGGCACACCAAGAGCAATCATAAGTGATGAAGGAAGTCATTTTTGCAGCAAGCAATTTGAACACCTTTTGGCCAAATATGGAGTGAAGCACAAGATTGCTACAACATACCACCCTCAGACCAGTGGGCAAGTTGAAGTGTCCAATAGAGAAATCAAGAGGATCTTGGAGAAGGTGGTAAACCCTTCAAGGAAGGATTGGTCATTCAGGTTGGATGACTCACTATGGGCATATAGGACTGCTTACAAGACAGCTTTAGGTGCATCTCCATACAGAATTGTCTATGGCAAGGCATGTCACCTACCTGTTGAGTTCGAGCATAAAGCATATTGGGCTATATCAAAGCTGAATCTGGATGAACAAGCAGCTAGACAGAAGAGAATGCTACAGCTAAATGAACTGGATGAGTTCAGGATGAATGCATTTGAAAATGCCAAACTTTATAAGGAAAATATGAAGAAATGGCATGATAATAAGATCCTGCCAAGGGTATTTGAGCAAGGTCAACAAGTTCTTCTATTCAACTCAAGGCTCAAGCTCTTTCCAGGCAAGCTCAAGTCAAGGTGGACAGGACCCTTTAAGGTTGCACACGTATATCCCTATGGAGCTATTGAAATTATGAATGAAAAAGATGGGAGCACATTCAAGGCTAATGGACAAAAGCTGAAGCATTATTGGGGAGATCAAATATCAAGGAGACAACCATTATCTCCTTGATTGAGCCAAATTGAATTTAATGAGGTAGAAGTCAGGCTGAAGACTATAACACAAGCACTTTTGGGAGGCAGCCCAAAGTTTAATTAGGAAGTTTTTAAATTATATGCATTTTAACTTCAGTATTTTAATTTATTGCAAATTTAAAATCTCGTATTAGGATTAGGATAAGTTAATATTCATGTTCTTTTTAATTTTAATTAAGAAGTTTTGCAGGGAGAAAAAGGGTGTTAATACCCATTGAATAAAAATATAGGGACCAGGCTGCAGCACGAGGTCATAAGGCAAAACCCAATACAATTGGGTTAGAATAAAAGAATCGGGTTAAGCAAGCTTTGGGCCCAACTCAGATGCAGCAATTGAAGTCAATATGATGTACAGCAGGCCCAACGGTAAGATTTTTCAGAGGCTGCCACATCATCACTGACGCTGTAACAGTGCAATGGTTAAAAATTCAAAGAAGGATGAAACGACACAGCTGACAGACTTATACGAACACGCTGATGCAGCACCGTCCAATTCACCCAGCCATCAACAGTGAACCGTTGTGACCCATGTGCATTTTTACCCCAATATAAAAGCCAGGTTCCATATTTTCTACCTTCATTATCGTGTTTATGCAATTTCCTGAGTAACTTTCTCTCTTTCAACTTCATCTTCAAGAAAAATTCTTGCAAAAACTCAAGCCACAGCAAAGGCTTGAGTTTGGAGTCCCCCAACCTCTTTTCTTTCTTTCTTTCACCCAAGGCAACCAAACTGAGTTTGGAGTGGAACAATGGAGACCTCAAGCACTCGAAGTGGCAAGGTTAGGGCAAGGACTAGTGGGAGCAGCTCTCGATCAGAACCAGGCCCTTCCTTCTCCACCGAAAGAGCCATGCAAAGGCATGAGATCATGCTCAAGCGGACACCATCACCAGACAAGGGTTTTGTCAAGGACTGTCTCGACTCCAATGCCTACCCTTCCTATATTTCGGTCATCATCGAGGCTCACCAATGGAAGACTTTCTGTTTACATGAGCAAGATGGTGTACTCCCCATCGTCCGAGAGTAATATGCCAATATGCCTCAAGGAAGACCGTCGAATGTGGAAGTGAGAGGGAAGGCTGTACCATTCAGTGTTGCCTCTATTCGAAAAATCTATGACTTGCCCAAGGTTGTGGATGAATTTTATAAGTGGAAGAACACCTCC
>NW_026898889.1:0-65186 GCF_033153095.1 Gastrolobium bilobum | reverse complement strand
ATTTTAATTTGAATTTTATAATCCAATTTTATCTAAGGTAAAGACAACATTATCACTTGTTCCATTTGGTTCTTGGACCAAAGTAAGAAGCATTTCGACTTGATCAGAGTCATCGTGACAGATTGCACTTGTACCTCAGATTTTACATTGATGCATCAGAAATAAATAAGGATAAATCTTTAAAAGAAAAAATTCTTCATTTATTGATATCAAATTGTTACATACATTAATTTGCCGGATATTCAGCTTTAGGTAAATCCCTAATAGAGGAAAATATAATATAATTGAACTATTGCAAAGCTCAGAAGGTGGATCCTGGATTTAGCTGTAATATATCTTCAGCTTATCCACATTCCAGATTCTCTTAATTCCTTTGCCTTCTATTGTCTCCAGGACGTAAGCTTTTTTACGAGCTTCTCTTTAACCCGGTATGGGTCTTCCCAGTTTGCAGCTAGCTTTTTGTTCCTGGCATTTTTATTGCCAATGTCTGCCCTCCTGAATACCAAATCATTTTTCTCAAAGATTCTTGGTTTCACTTTTTATTATATCTGACCGCTGCTTGCTGTTTGGCCATCATATCCCGACAGTGAGCTGTAACTCTGGCTTCGTCAACAAGATCTAACTCAACAGTCAGCAGTTTTCCTTGTTTGACACTATTCAATCTCCTCCAAGAGGGTTCTCCAATTTCCACCGGGATCATGGCTTCGGAGCTATATGTCAGTCGAAAAGGGGTTTCCCCTGTTGCAGTTTGGGTACTCGTTCTGTATCACCAAAGGATGAAATATAGCTGCTGAACCCAGCTTTCTTCGGCATCAAACATCCATTTTTTGAGACTGTCCACGATTACTTTGTTTGCTGCTTCAACTTGCCCATTCGACTGTGGGTGCTCAACAGATGCAAAATGATGTTTGACCTGCAAGTCATTCATCAATTATTGGAACCTTTTATCAGTAAACTGCGTTCCATTATCAGTTACCACCTCAGCCGGTATTCCAAATCTGGAGACAATATTCCTTTCAAAGAACCTTTGTACTCTAGCCGAGGTGATGGTGGTGACTGGTTCTGCTTCTATCCATTTTGTGAAGTAATCCACAGCTACAATCAACCACTTCAATTGTCCTTCAGCGGCTTTGAAGGGCCCCAGCAGATCCATTCCCCATTTGAAAAAGGGCCATGGAGCAGAGATATATTTCAGTTCTTCAGGTGGTGAAAGAATTAGCTTGGCATGCTTCTGGTAACTGTCACATCTCTTGACATGTTCTTTAGAGTCTGCCTCCATAGACGGTCAGTAATAACCAGCTCACAGGGCTTTTCTAGCCAAAGCTCTGCCTCCCATGTGATGTCCATTGATTCCTTCATGTCTCTCGACCAGAACATATTATGCTTCTTCCGAGTTCAAGCATTTCAGCATGGGGACTTGCAACCCCTTTCTAAACAGCTGATCATTCACAATTGTGTATTGTGCCGCATCTCGGACCAGCTTCCTGGATTCCAGTTGATCCTCTGGCAATATTACTTTCTCGAGGTATGCCACTATGGGTTGTCTCCAGTCATTTGCCGATGTGATGATCATCACACAACTCGGTATAGTTATGCTTTGTAGTACCACGGTTCTGTGGTTACCTGGATTTTTGGTACTTGCCAATTTAGACAAGATATCAGCTCGGCAATTTTCCCCTCGAGGAATATGAGTAACTCGCACTTCATCGAAGTCGGCCATCATCTGCTGAACCTTGCTCAGGTATTTCATCAGTAGAGGACCTTTGGCCTGATACTTTCCTTCTATCTACGAAATTATCAATTGCGAGTCACTGAAGATTTTTACCTTCTTAGCTCCGTGTTCTTTAGCCTGCATCAATCCGACTATCAAAGCTTCATACTCTGCTTGATTGTTCGAAGTTGGGAATCCCAAGTTCAAGGAGTGTTCTATTGTCACTCCTTTTGGGATTTTGAGTATGATTCCAGCTCCACTTCCTTTGCCGTTGGAGGATCCATCTACGTAGACCTTCCATGCATCCCTAGATTCGTTATCTTCCGGGTTCGCCGGTGTTAGTTCCATTATGAAGTCGGCCAGGGCTTGTGACTTGATGGCCTTCCGACTTTCGTATGCTATGTCATACTCACTGAACTCAATTGCCCAGTTAGTCATTCTTCCTGCCAGGTCCGACTTGTGTAACACCTGTCGTATAGGTTGATTAGTCCGAACTATTATTTGATGTCCTTGGAAATATGGCTATAATCTTCTAGCCGTGATCAGCAAGGCAAATGCCTCCTTTTCTAGTTTTTGATATCTGACCTCTGCACCATGCAAGGCTCTGCTATTGAAATAAATCAGCTCTTGGCCTTTACCGGTTTCCTTGATCAGGACAACACTTATTGCCTCTTCACCCACAACCAGGTACAGGATCAGAGTATCTCCTGGTTCTGGATTTGAGAGTACTGGTGGGGTTGCCAAACATTTCTTGACTTTTTCAAACGCGGCTTGACATTCTGGATTCCAGCTTCCCTTGCTTCCTTTTTTAACAATTTAAAAAAGGGGAGGGCATTTTCAGCAGATTTTGGTAAGAACCGGGTTAATGCAGCTAATCTACCAGTTAGCTGTTGAACCTCCTTTTATTCTGGGGTACCTTCATATCAAGTACTGCTTTGCACTTGTCAGGGTTTGCCTCAAATCCTCTATGGGTTAACATGAAACCCAAAAAATTCTCAGCTGGGACTCCAAACGCATATGTTACCGGGTTTAGACGGATGCGATACTTCCTGAGCTTCTGAAAAGTCCACTCAAGATCCTGGACATGATTTGTCATATCAAATGACTTTACAATCATATCCTCAATGTATACTTCTACATTTTTTCCCAGCTGATCTTCAAACACCTTATTCATCATCCTTTGATAAGTTGCTCCTGAGTTTTTAAGCCCAAACAACATCACATTATAGCAGTAGTTGGCCTTTTCAGCAATAAAGACGGTTTTTTCTTGATCTCCTGGGTACATTGGAATCTGGTTGTAACCAGAATATGCATCCATGAAAGACAAAAATTGAAATCCAACCGAGTTGTCTACCAGCTGGTCTATTTTAGGCATAGGGTAGGAGTCTTTTGGGCAGACCTTGTTCAAGTCTGTATAATCAGTACAGACTCACCACTTCCCATTTGGTTTTTTCACCATCACCACGTTCGCAAGCCATGTTGTGTACTGTATTTCTCGAATGAACCCAACATCCAGCAACTCCTTCACGTGTTCCTCTAGGACTTATTTCCTTTCTAGTCCCAACTTCCTTTTCTTTTGAGAAACCGGTGTGGATCCGGGGTAAACTGTCAGCTTGTGGCAGCAGAAGACAGGATCTATGCCTGGGATCTCTGATGACTTCCAAGCAAACACATCTGTGTTGCTTTTGAGGAACCCGACTAGCTGTTGTTTGATGTAAGGATCTATAGTCTTACCAATTAGGGTAAATTGACCAGGTTCTTTCTCCAATGCAAGATCTTCTAATTCTCAATCAGGCTCAAGCCTCGGGATTATTTCTTCTCTCATGTCAAGTTCAACCATGTTAACTGGCTTCCTTGAATGGTGAGGAATTGTCTCTCTGTCGAGTTTGTCCCCCGGATGAATTCGAGGAGGACTCGAATGTCCACCTTCATTCTCTTTGACTGTGTCAAAATAGCATCCTCTGGATTCCTTTGGATCTCCACAAACAGTAATTATTTCATTTTTATTGCTTACCATTTTTATTTTCTGGTGCTTCGTGGAAACCAGCATGTCCCACTAGTGTATGGTTGGTCTTCCCAAAATTATATTATATTCTGATGGGAAATTAGCCACTATGAATCTCACCCGTTCTGATTCGAACGCTTCTTTTTTTCCCAAGGTCAACCTGAGGTCTATGTAACCTTTAGGAGGTGTATGCTCTCCATTAAAAGCTATCAAGGTCGTTTTGCAAGGTTTGAGGTCCTCCTCATCCAGGTACATCTTTTTGAAAGCATCCCACAGTATGATGTTGGCACTACTCCCTGCATCGATGAAAATCTTCTTAACCCGGCAATTTACCAAGGTTCCAGCAATGACTAATCCGTCTACGTGTCCCGGCAACCCACCATGCATGTCTTCTTTTGTGAAATACAAGAGAGGAGGGCCTGGTTTGCTTAGGTCTTCCTTGAATTTAGGACGATCTCAAATAGAGAGGACCTCTTTCAAATACTTTCTTCTGGCACTTACAGTGTCTCCTCCTCCTCCAAGGGCTCCACTAATGACATTGTAGTCAAATTCCACTTCCGGGAACTCATCCTGGTTGGAATCATCTTTCTGGTTCCTTTCATCCTTGCTTTTCTTTTTCAGGAACTGGGCTTTTACTTCTCTTTCTGTTTCCTGATTTCCTTTTGTTATTTTTGAAACCCTGGGTTTTGATCACATACTGGCGTAATCTTCCATCTCTGACAAATTTCTCCACAGCATCTTAGAGATCCCAACATTGATCAGTAGTGTGACCCGGTCCATCATGAAAAGCACAGTACTTGGACTTGTCCAAACCTCCTCTGTCGAATACGGGCCGGGGTCTTTCTACTTTCTTCATCTCTGTCATTGACACTTCCCACCAAATTTAAGAGCGTGATTCATTCAACGGTGTGTAATTATCATATCTTCCAACTCGATCTCGGCCATCCGGGATTCTGGCCCTTAAGTCTTTTTTCTTATTGTCAACTCGTTCCTTTCCTTTCGGGGCTGCGCTTCTCCTTATCGGGCTAATTCTTTTACCCTCTTCAGATTGCGCATTTGCAATCTCCATTTGCTCGAGTTCGAGGTACTTCTTCGAACGGGTTCTGAATTCTTCCAACGTCCTCACTGGGTCCTTATAAATCGACTTGGCTAGCCTGGATGCACCATCCAAACCAGCCACAATGAGATGTACTTGAACATTTTCTTGTAAACCCGGCACCTGCAATGCAGCGTCCTTTAATCGATTGAGGTATCTCTGGAGGGTTTCTCCAGGTTGTTGACGTATCTTTCCCAGTGCGAACTCGGACTTTGGATGTTTTTTGCTAGTTACAAAGTTTAAGAGAAACTTTTGTCCGAATTCCTCAAAAGATCCGATGGATTTAGCAGGAAGGGTTGAAAACCATGCCTGCGCTACCCCAGTTAGGGTTATGGAAAATATTCGAGATATGAAAGGGTTCATCAATTCCTCGGATATACATGTCCGTATCGAAAGCATCTACGTGGACCTGTGGATCCTGACTTCCATCGTACTTTGGCAAGCGTGCCAAGTCGAAATCCTCTGGAAAAGAAGCGCTCAATATTTCACCAGTGAAAGGCTGTTGTTATACTGTCCCCTGTTGTACTTCCTTCTGTACCCACTGGGTTCCACGCGCCCTCTGATGATCTGTGCATTCTGGTTGGGGTGGATTCCATCCCGGTCTCTTTGCCCATTAGCTTCTGCTAAAGCGTTTTGAGTCAAGGCTTGCACAACGACATTTTGACCATCCACTGTCTGGTTTTCCAAGTTCGGATTCACCGTGTTTGCCGGATTGGGCCTTTCATGATTTTCCTCCTCAGTAACCCGGTTCTGATGAACCAAGTTGCGATTTCCTTCCCGACCATTGGCATTCTGGCCTTTGTTGCCTCTCGCCCCTGGTCCAGTTACCCCCATTAAGCGTTGTTCCAGGTCTCGCATTCCCCTGGTATTTTCCTCCCGTATCACTTGGAAATCTTGTTGCTGCTGGAGGTTATTACGATTCTCCATCTTTTTCATTCGCTGCATAATTGCAGCCAACGAATTCTGAGCCAGCCGAGGGTTTGGATCCGTCGATTGAGCAACACGCGCAGCAAAATCCCCAGGATGCTGGGGAGGGTTATTCCTTACTGGAGCCATAATTGGAGCTGTGCCCCTATCATGACGCGCTGGAGTGGAAGTGGTGTCCGAGACATCTTCACTGACATGGACATGATCATAATCCACATCGTTTCCTAGTTGGTGTTGAGGCTGATTTACCTCTTCCAGAATTGGATCCAGCGGTTGATTCTGGTTTTGGGGTGGCTGCTGGCTGCTGCTCCTTGTTTGGATTGCCATCCTTCGTCATATTAGTGGGAACTTCAAATTCAGAGAAGAATTCCCCACAGACGGCGCCAATGTTCTGTCCTTGGGACAGAGATGTCCAGCCCAATAGGCTGGTATGTTTCTCTTGGATCTAGTGCCCTCTCAAAGGTATCTATGAAGGAGATACCCTTGAGTCAAGAAGATCACTGTGCACAGTATACTATAACGGTGTTAGCCAATGAGGTGTGTGTGTGCGCACAGTGACAGCATAACAGTAAGAGAGAGAGCGTAACATACTTTTAGGGTTTACCTTGTATTTATAGAGGTTACCTGTGGGTAGTGTGGATGAGCCTTTGGTGCCTCTGATAAGCGCCCTGGCCTGCTTGCTATGTTGTCGTATTAAGATCTGTATCCTTGATGGATATCTATCCGTAATCATTACTGATTCAGATCTTGGATTGCTCCTTATTGGACTTATCACTTAATGGGCCCCTTATATGGGTCCATAGCAGAATGTAACTATGAATCTAATTATTAAAATATTTTTGTTCTTTGTACATATATGTAGCACGAATATTTGCAAATCAATATTTTTTTTCACTTCCGTATGTGAGCATGCATGCACGTATTATTGTTTTGTTTGTTTCATGTATATTTAGCAGCCAAATAAAAAGAATATGCATGTGGCAGCTGATCATAAACAATGTAGTAGTTATGAGCATTAATTAATTCATAACTCCTAAAAGTAAAGCTTTTATTTTTCTTTCAAGAATTAATTGATGTGAGAAAAATTAGATTCCATCCTTTTTGAGTGTTGTAAAGTAATGACACGAGAGTGGTCCAAACAACAACCCAAGGATTCATTTCTAATAATATCTATTTGGAGAAGTAAGGAATGTATCCCTTGACTGATTAAGGCTACTATTGGGTTTTCATTTGCCTTACTTGGGAAGATAGGCTTGGCGATAACAAGATGGATGAAGCTGCCACTTTGTTGATACATCCTTTTTCAGTTCCACCCGTACCAAAAAAGACTACAATAATCACTTAAAGTTAGTCCTTACGACCGGACATAACTAGAATATCATATGCTCTTAAAATATTAATACATATCATATGCTCTTTAAATATTAAACCAAATCTAAGCCTCAGAATCCATCCTATCACTTTTGACTGGTAAAGATTCCCTGCCATGCCATATTTGTCATAGCTCTGCTTCGTATTTTGTATTTGAAAAAAATCATTAAGGCGTGCTTGGAAACTTGTAATCAACAGATCTGCCCCATGCAAATTGGGTGTGAATGTTTCCAAACCATTCGAATTTCGAAAGACAATGCAAAAAGCCACTTGTGGAACCGACTGAAAGCTATCCTTAGACTGTTAGACAAGTTAATATAATTGGCTACGTTGGATATTCCATGAGTCTCATATTGATTGATAATAAGATAACTGAATAGGATATGAGTGAATGGATTCATAAACCCAATACTTTAAGATTTTTGGTTGAGATATAGTGTCGGATCCACTTGATATGGTGATATAGTCTTAGCCCATTGGTGGTGGTCCCTTGCAACAAATTTACTCTAGAACCTCCTGACAGTGGTATCAGAGCTGAGTTGGATTCGAGGTACTCGGTTGAGGTGGAGATTGTTGGATTATTCAAATGTGATGAGTCCTACATTGCTGGTAGATAATGGGCTAAGTGAAGTGGATATAAGTGGATGGATCCATGAATCCAATGTCTTAAGATTTTGGGTTGAGATACGGTGTCAGACCCATTTGCTAACATTGGTATAGCTTAGCCCATTGATGGTGATCTCTCGCCATGACTCTCCTTGGACTCGCTTGACTCTGGTATCAGAATTGGGTTGGACTCAAGCTAGCCTGGTGATCATTGGCTAGAGATGAGTTGAGTGCTTTAGGCTTGGATACTCAGTTGAGGGGTAGTATACCAATATTAGATTTCACACTTGAGAAAAAAATTATTGGAATATTCAAGTGTGATGAGTTTCACATTGGTTAGTAATGAGCTAAGTGAAGTCCATATAAGTAGAGAGACCCATAAACCCAATGCCTTAAGGTTTTGGATTGAGATGTAGCGTCAAACACACTTGATATAGTAGTGTAGCCTATTAGTGGTAGTCCCCCGCCACGGGCTTCCCTTGGACCCTTCTTACATGATATAGCGAAATGTAAAGAACATTGTATTTAAAATGTAACGAATCATTTTGGTTTTTGTGTTAGATATATTTTTTGTTGCGCATATTTACAAAAATTCCCCTTTGTGTCAGTGTGGTGATTCGTTTTACCTTTGCTACGACTAATCCTTGCACCTCACAATCAAGTCTCCTCTGGGTCGCTGTGTAATTAAGTCTCCATGCCCAGTGGCGGACCTAGGAAAATTTGTTTATGTCCGCGCTTGCCCCCGAAATTTTGTGTGTGTGTAAAGAAAGTTAAATCAATGCTTGAACCCGCTCATAATCTAGTTGCTTATGTAACAAGCTGCAAGCAATAGTTTGACCAATTATTTCTCTCCTAAATCTTATCAATCCTCCAAAACAAATATGAGAATATACTCCAGTACATCCATACATCATCATTCTATTTTATAGTGGTGAATAAAAAAGTCAACGCTACCTGTACAGAAGGCAAGCAAAATCGCAGTGAAGGCCTCGTCTCTAGATATTAACTTATTTGAGAATGTCAGACCTGCAATCAATCCTCTCTTTTTATAAAAATGAAAAATGAAACAAAGAATGAAGATAGCATGTGAATGGATACGTGACAGGGGAGGAAGAATAAGTTTTCTCTCTAATCAATTTGTGTTGCTACGTTGTTTTAATCATCTTCGTACGTTGCTAACTAATATAAGAATAAATATTCTTTTGCTCCCTAAAAAAAAATTTGGTCCCCATTTAGTCCATTATAAAAAAAAATTAGTCACTTGGTTCCTATGAAATTCAAAGTGGACCCATTTTGGTCTTTTTGAGAAATTAAGGTCTTTTATGAATTTTTGAGGGACCACGATTTTAACTAAATTGATCCACTTTAAATTTTTTAGAGACATCGAGACTAATTTTTTTTATAAGCGACTAAAATGAGGATCATGTTTTTTGTTAGGGACTTAAAAGAATATTTACTCGTAATATATATATTGAACCAAAAGACAATTAAAGACTTACAACAACAAAAAAATTGAAATGAAAAAGTTTATGTCCGCACTTGCGGGCATTTGCCCGCAAGTGCGTCTGCCCCTACCCAAGATGATGTAAGTAGAATCTTCCAAACTATTCTGCAAAGAAAATGGAGGATTTTATGGATACCCTAGGGTTTCAGTTTTCTAAACTCACAAAACATTGTTAACAACCGGTGACTAATGTGGGGTTATTAATATGGACACTAATTAAGAAACCCTAATCCTAGGCTTTTTGAATTTTTTTATACAAAAAGCCCAATTAAATTTTTGGTAAATCACATAAATCCAACAAGACACAAGCATAGAAGTAGTGCCTTCATTGTCACAAGTCCTTATTTATTACGGACTTGAGGCTCATACTCTCTCTGCTGGCTTTCAACATTAATACAGTTATAAGATTTTGAAGTGTTTTTCTATCATGGAGCAATTATCTTACTTTAGGAATACAAGAGTATTTATTACCTTATATATGGACTTTAATAGTCTACTTAAGTGTTAGAGAATAATATAAATCATTAAAAAAGTCCTCACCCAATACTTTAAGGTTTTGAGTTAAATTGGTTCTTTATATGGTATCAAAACTTCAGTGACCATAAAGTCACGAGTTTGATTCTCATCGTCCCCCACTTGTGAAATTAAATAAAAAAAGCACAAAAATTTCAGTGACCAATAATTGGGCATGTACAATATCCACACTTTAAGCCCAAACCCAAAGGGCTCTTGTGTAAGGGAGTGTGTTAGAAAATAATATAACTCATTAAAAAGCTTTGACCCAACACCTTAAAATTTTAAGTACTGAATGTATCTGTATGTGGTCGGTCCAGAACAATATTATTGTATAAAAGTATAACAATATTTATATTGACAAAATCAAATTTAGTAATTACGACATTATCTTATTTTCTATTATCACCTTTCAATCAAACATAAAATATGACAATGACAGAAAAGTATTGTGGGAATTGCAATTTAAAATAAACTTTTAAATATTTTTAATTTAAAATTTTCTACGACTTTCTGAATTGCTATTCTTCCATAAAAATTTCAGATGGACAGGTTTTCATAATAATATATGAAGGAAAATATGGTACCATAATTATTTTCTTTAATTTCTTTTCAAATAAATGTCACGACTCAACAAATCTTTAGAATTAAGTTATGTGGTTAGGACTCTTAACTAGTGATGTGTTGTGTTAATTTGAAATTTATATAAATTCGTAATACAAAAAAAAATATATAAATTCATATCATCTCCTTTTTTTCATTATTAAATAAATTTTATTTACTTTATAAAAATTGAACACATGCTTTATGTAGAAGAGAATTTGTTTTATATTATTTTTTCATGATAATTTTTTTTAAAAGTTATTGACCATGATAATTTAGGCAAAAAAAATTAAAATATTATAATTTTAATAAATAATTACAGATACATTACTATTTTGAAACTATTTATAGGTTTGTAGCAGTTATTTATGCTCAAAATGGGCAAGACAATTCACGCTCAAATTAGATGTGAATGATTCACGTCCAAATTAGGCATGATTAGTCACGCTCAGGACAGGCGTTAATGCCTTGGCCTATTTAAATCTCAAAATTTTCACTTTTTCATTTTCACACCTTCTCTCTAAACTTGTTCTCTGACTTCTCTCTAGATTATTTGTGGAGAATTTTGCGCAGAGAAGCCCTGTCGGACAAGTAAGTCTTTATTTCTGGTTTATTAATTTTTTAAATACAACAATACATATGTTATAGTAATGATTTAAGAACTTGTACATATAACAAGTTATTATAGTGACCTAGGAATATGTTGAATTAGTGTCTTAAACCCTAGGAATATATTATTGACCTAGAAATATATTAGTAACTTAAGAATATGTTAGAGACCTACAAATTGGTAGTGGCCTAGGAATATTATACACATGTAATTTAATATATTTTGTAACCCTTCGTTTAAGGCATGTAATTGTAATTAACCTAGTGACTTTTGAATATATTAATGATACGAATTAATTTATAATTGTGTATAGTACACTATTATAGCTGACTCGTCATCTTCCGAGTCACCTCGGTCTACATCCGATACTGAGGCTCAGCCCGAGCCTTTGGATCCCAGGACACATGTGCTTCAAGGACCATACAGGTGGGATGTACTTCGGAGGCGCACACATGTTTCACAAGTTGTGTGGAACGAGGAGAAGGTTCGCCAGTGCAAGACTAGAGGAGGTAGGATGCAAGGCCCCCATCTCCTGGCGCTATTCCCGACATTATGGAAGACTATATGTCACAGGCTGCCTTCCTACATGTCGCACGCATGCGACATATTCAGTTATGCATATAAGAAAGTACCAGTGAAGAATATTTTAATTGTAATAATAAATATGAAAAACTTAGTGTACTTGATAGTTTCGTTAATTGTGATAGTTTGTCTGCATTTATTTTATATTGATCTCATGCTGATCAGTGCTCTGGTGGAGAGGTGGAGACCAGAGACATATACCTTCCACATGACCCAGGGCAAGATGACCATCACATTGCAGGATATTGCGGCTATATTGGGTTTGTCGACTGACGGGAGAGTGGTCACCAGAGTTACATCTTTGGACTGGCGGGTCATGTGCCAGGACGTGTTTGGTCAGGCTCCCATCGAGGCTGAGCTCCCTTTTGGGGATGTAAAGCTCTCATAATTAGACAGACTCTACGCGCATTGGGGTGCAGTTGCTACGCATCTTGAGCAGGTTATATTTTTTACTAAGGCGCACATTGCACGTATGTTAGGGTTATGGCTTCTTTGCGATAGATCAGGAAGTAGCGTCGTCACATGTCGTTATATTGCATTGCTTGCAGGAGATTTTGGAGAGATTGGACAGTACAGTTGGGGGTCTGTTGTTCTCGTGCATTTGTTTAAATAGTTGTGCGAGCTTATTGACCCACACAGATCAGACATGGGTGGGTGTCATATTCTACTACTGATATGGGCGTAGATCAGATTTCCACCTATTGCTTCTCCTCTTCCTAAGCCTATTCACCCGGAGTGGCACTGCGGGCACCGATATGTGTCACTTGTATATCTTTATTCGTTATTTTTTTATTACAAATTATTAATACTTGCATATGTTTAATTTGGATAACAGGTTCAATGGTTTAGCCCGCTTTAAACCACAACATCAGCTTCTATATTGGGGGACTCTAGATACGCTATGCAGGGATGATGTATGTTATATTTTTATGGATTAACTATTATTATTTTGTCATTTTGGTATATACTTAAGTTATGGGAATCTTTTATATTTTTTGTAGGTGGTTTGACAACCATACGACGACTATCATTTCTTGGAGGCACATGCACAGGAGCGATATCTGTGGTTGGCTAGGACACCAGTCATATGTTTTCATACGGTTGAGTACAGTCAACCAGATAGATGTTTGAGACAGTTTGGTTTGGATCAGCCAATACCATTGAGGCCTAGAAAGCTCAAAGGGGTTCATGATCACACATTTTGAGGTAAATGGCCTGATAACTGGGCGGTTAAGCTCAGGCCATTCATTCATAGATGGTAGATCAGGGAGTAACTCATAGGTCCGCTGCCCCCTCCTTTGCCAGGGCTGATGTCACCAAACCATTAGTACGTGGATTAGTATAGGCTCAGAGATAAGCATTACGTATCCAGGAGGGCTGCGAAGATTGGACGCAGTGTATGTTTTCTATTTGTCTTAGTTTGATTGTTTATTGACATTGTGTTATTAAATGTCATTCATGCTTTTCCATTTGGCTTATATAGATTGATGGTCTAGAGATGCTGACTTGACGACTACTCTTGAGCATTTTTTGAGCTTCGATTTAGAGTGGGTCTGTGAGGAGATTAGGTGCATCATATCTGTATTTAGAGAGTCATTTAGGGTGGAGAAGCCAGGTCCACAGGCACTCCTGACCCAGACACAGGATGAGCCCCAGTTGTGTCTTGACATTCTTGGACATAGACAAGAGGGACGCGGGCTAGGACGTTGTCGAGAGCCAGTGCCACCACTTTTCCAGAGCCTATTCACGCACCTAGGCCAAAAAAAGATATGTCTGGATATTTCAAGCCTCCCATGATGGGGCATACATATGGTTCTTAGCCCAGTTATTTCGCGCCTCGTCAGCATCAGGATGTGCTGAAGTTTCCTTCCCAGACATGTACACAGGATCCACCCATGAACTCTCAGAGTCAGCCATTGTACCATGCTAGTCCAGTACACATGGCATCGGGGTATGTACCCTCCACATAGGGAGAGAGTAGCAGTCACGATTATCTTGAGTGGACACATGGAGATGTTGACAGTTGATTGAGGAGTTGTGTTCGGACCCAGAGATGTTTGGAGATTGGGGTTCATTTTGGCCTACAGATGCCACCCTGCCTCCTTACCATGCATCTATGTCATCTCCCATACAGCCAGTCACAACAGAGGTTCAGCGCTAGAGCCAGGTCCAGTTCCAGATGCAGCTCCAGTGACAGATCCAAATCCAGCTCCAGTTCCAGATCCAACTGCAGATGCAGTACCGCGTGCAGTTCCTAGACGCAGATTGCCACAGCACCAGGCGCGTCAGAGGAAATGGCCTCCCCCTTCGTAGTTTATTATCTAGGATTACTGTATATTTTGTGATGGACTGTATTTGACTGGATTAAGTTTGTATATATCATGGACTATGTTTTGCATTTGTCTCCTGCGTTGGAGCTATTTATTTTTCTTCATATTTCTTTATTCAATCACGTAGCATAGATAATTCAACATAGATAGAGATGATATATAATAACTGGGTAAAAAAAACCAAATGTTTGAATACAAACGTTTACAAATCACTGATAGGTAAACGATTAGGACAAGATCGACGATTATGTCCAGGTAGCTTGCAAAGGCCACACTTAATTCGATTTTGACTATTTCAAATTCATCCATCTCGTTATGTATTCTGGTGGACTTTGGACAACCTTTTGCACGCAACATAGATCTGTCCGGTATGACCATCAGACCTACCCAGGGTAGAATAACAGCCTCATTACCAATTAGCTGCCAAGGAAACGAGTATGCATGAACCAAATTATCTATCAAGAATACATCATCCACATATTGAAAAATATTCTGCCGAACACTTAGTGCAGCCGCTGCAGTATGACTACATGAGTATTTGAAAGCCTTAAACTTACCACATTGACAAAATCTATCTGGAAGGTTGACAGAAAATGACCTCTCATAACCCTCATCAACTTCAAACACTGTTTGATCAACATTATATATACGAACATTATGACCTGTAGAAAGGGACTCATTACACTTCATCGATTAAACCACATTTTTGCAATGATGATGCGAAGCATGAAGTTGTGCGGCAGCTGCTTGACCCCTGGTAACAAAATAATGAAGTAGCCTGTTGTATGTATGCTTCGCCAAACCAGTTATTGGCATGTTTCTTGCCCCCTTCAAAACCCTGTTAACTGATTCAAACAACTTTGTTGTCATATGGACATATCTACATCCTTCCACATCATATGCACGCTCCACTTTTCGTTTGGAATCTTATCAATCCAATCTGTAATCTCAGAACTGGTGTCACAAAATTTTGCAAAGGCTCTATCGAAATCAACCTTAGAAGGAGTATAACCTGTAAAGACAATGATAATTATTTATATTTACATTTATTAATACTTTCAAGTGAGACGTTAAAAAGATGTAACTCATACCTAAATTCATAACTGTCTTCTTAAATTTTTCATTCCTGAACCTTTGATTAAAATTGCTAGCAATATAGCGAAGGCAAAACACATGATGGGCATGTGGTGGCTGCCAGCCACGATGATTCTCCACAGCAGATAATATGCTTCTCCACCCTATTTAGTAACCTTCCAATTTTCACCGTACGTTGATTTTATTACCCTAACCCTCCACGGGAAACCCTGTTCATGAGCACAACATTTCATACTTAACTTTGTGGGTGTGCTCTCAAGCATAATCGCTTCTTAATGCTGTTTCATTAGGTTTCTCTTGATTGCCATCTACACCTCTTTTTTTAATGAAAATTCTTGCTTAACATACAACTTGTTACCTATTATCCATGGACCATTAATTGAACCTGAACCTGAACCTGAACTAGAACCCTCATTATAAGAATCTTATTCCTTCGGATGATCCCAATCAATGTATGTGTATTGTGGATTTTCTTTCCAAAAAAGAACAACATCGTCACCTGCATGTACGAAATAAAACTATTAAAAAAATTGTGAATATAAACGTATATTTTTATTGTTTACCAACACACCTTCTAAAATTTGTGGTAACCGAGTGGAAGCGATGTCATGATGTTCCTGGACATGAGATTCTCCCACAACATTATATTCTAGGATTTGATTTTTAGGAATACCACGTTCATCATCATTGTCCGAAGCGCTAGCATCCTCAGCAAGAAGTTGATCTTCCATTGCGATATTTTCATCATCGTCATCATCACCACCATCTTCCATAACCCAGGTAGGGTCATTTTCTCCTTCGACTCACAGATTAACAACTGGAGCAGCAGATGATGATGCATTATGTGCAAAACTGAAATCAACTAACCTCATGGGTAAAACAACATCCTTTGCTTCGGCAATATCCACGTATAACTCTAAAAAATCTTTCCTCGACTGATTGAAAAATTCTCCAATTACCATTTCTACGTCTTCATCGTCCACAACTTGCATACTAATGTATTGTGATTCGCACCATATTCTTGTAGTGACCATATCGATAGATTGCTTACCTTTAAGCGCTAACTTTTGACAAATTTTTTGATGTAGTTCGCTAACTGTTGAATTGCGCATGATACGTGTTGGCCTTTTCTCGCCTTCAAAAATGACACCACGTCGACCTTCCATTTCCTTACCATTATAATATAAGACAACACGAACAGAATCAGAATGTAAACTCATTTATACTATATTAACAAAAAACACAAAACAGAGTATGCATAAGCAAATGAGATTGTATAAAAGACTAAGAAGTTATGATGTAGAAGAGTTATGAAGAATGTGAAGATGATAAGTGTTTAAATAAGGAAGAAGTATGCCAATCACGCCCAAAAAATGCATGATAGGGGTGTGAGTCACGCCCAAATTAGGTTGGATATCCAAGGCATTTATGCATGGGGCGTGACTAATCACGCCTAATTTGGGCGTGAATCATGTGGCATTCACGCCTAATTTAGACGTGAATTGTCTTGCCCATTTTGGGCATAAATAACTGCTACATACTTGTAAATAATTTCAAAACAGCAATATATTTATAATTATTTATTAAAATTAAAATATTTTAATTTTTTTTGCCTGACAATTTATATCCACCCTTCAATAATGTTTTCACATGGATACTAACAAACCAAAAAAATTCTTTAAGGTCTTTTGAACGTGATAGAACACTATTTTTCATGCACCATTCTAATTGTGAGGCTTCCCTTAAATTTTAATAAAATATATTAAAATAAATAAATCATAGTATTCAAGGTTGAAACCTGAGTTAAAGGCTCCACTATCGGTTTACCAAAAAAAGCTCCACTATCGTGCTTTGTAGAAACTCTTACTAATATGAGATGTATGAAAATGTTTTTGATGTACGCTTAAATATGCATCATGTTAGTAACTTTTTTTTCGTTAAAAAAAGAAAGATAAATATTTATTATTAAAAAAAATCAGATGTAAAAGGTTATCCCTTTATAAGAACATACGTTACATTAGTGTTTGTGAGCGCTCATTGTCATATCCACAAATCACCAATTAAGATATATTGATACCACAAGCATGTAGATTAATTCGTATGAAATTCTTCCAGCGGCTTAATCAATGATTAAGAAATCTCTAAAAAAAAGTTTATTAATAACAGAAATCAAATTTAAACTTTTTAAATGAAATACTTTATTTACCATATGACCATAGTGCCTTTATAAATTCCCACCAAGCTTTGACGAACGTTAAAATATTTTATAAAATAATATTGAATATTTTCTTTTTCACTAGCCTGTACATTTCATTCAGTTATAAATATACAACTTTTGGCTCATCGAGTATTCAATTAATTCGGCTGCATTGTCATCTTTATTAGTATTGGGCTTTTTCATCCTTTTGTCCTCATTAATTAATTAATAATCATTTTGTCTCTGATTCAAAACTATCTATCATTCTGTCTCTCTTTAATCGACTACCTTGCATTTTTAATCGATTAAATGGTCAAAACAGACAAAAATGGCTGTTGGGAGATTTAATCGACTAAATCTCCCTATTTAATCGATTAAATCTCCCAACGGGTAACAAAGGGAAACAAATCAGTATGATTTTTTAATCGATTAAATAGGGAGATGTAGTCGATTAAATCTCTCAACAACTATTTAATCGATTAAAAATGCAAGTTAATCGATTAAAGAGGGGCATATTGGTGGATAGTTTTAAATCAGGGGCAAAATGATTATTAATTAATTAATGAGGGGCAAAATGATCAAATAGCCATTGGTATTGCCTATCCCAAGATGATTTCTTCTATTCTTATAGTTCGAATATGAGACCTCGAAATAATATTACATTATTTTTTTATATGGAAATAAACATTATTATAAGAAAAATAAAATTAACGATGTTTACATGGAAGGATATCTGTTTAGTAAAAGATAAAAAAAAAAATTACCCTAAAATCACGATTTTCAAATATGTTGAAAAAGTGAGTTTCTCGAAAATATCACCAAAAAATTATTTGGTAGGTCAAAATATTCACGAGAATATTAGTTAATTTTCTTGATATTATGTTTAGTTAATTATAAAATATTACTGAAGATATGGATTGAGGTTAATTATGTCCCAAAACAATTATCAAATTTCTCATCACATAAGATTCTCAAAATACCACCAGCCATTTTGTGGTATTTTAAGATATAATTTTTCTTCATAAACATGAATATTGGGAATACGACTTTCCTGGAAAAAAATTTACAATCCTCGTAACAAACGTGGATAAATCGAATTCTCAATTTTACTTTCCAAGAATTTTAAAAAATTTCCTGCTACCCAATACACTTTAAAACAAGATTGAGAAACATTATTTCAAGATCATAACATTTGAAACAGTGACCAATTTGCTACTTAAAAAAAAATAAAAAATTGCCAAGATGCTATGTGAACAGTAAAATTTCTCAAAGTGCCAACACCTAATTTGCTATGCACCATAGCGAACTATGTGTGTTGGTAACAATAATGCGATACAAATTCACGTGGCTGTGTGTTGCTACTTTCACTGCACTTTCTTTTCCAAAGCTTTTTTTTTCTTCAACTTTTATGATTTCCAACTTTTTATTTTTGACTATCACCTAGTTTGCTATCCAGTCTAGCGAACTTATACTAGATTGATATGTGTCCTACTAATATTCTGAGCAGTCTGCCATTTCACATAGTTTACTATTATTAGTAGCAAATTAGGTCTAAAGACACATCACATCAGTAAACAAAGTTCTTTACTTATTATAATGAACTTATACGCGTAACACTTTGATAATTTTTAGTGTTCTCATGATATTTAGACAATTTTTTTTTAAAAAGTGATAAATTGATCAGTGTTCTATAACATTTTCCTCAAATTTGGTGTGTGAAGATTTCCCATGTCCAACTTTGGACAAGAAGAAACGGCGATGTGATCGCTGTTTAATTGTCATTAACGAAATGATTATAAGTTTTGATTTAATGAAATGAAAACAGTTAAAATTAAACAAAAGTGGTAATTCCCATAATGAGTACAACATAGTATGAAGAATATTGTGATGCTCTTAAAGTCTCTCTCTTGTTGGAACTTGGAATCTCTCCTTATTACGTGCTAAAAGGTACAAAATTTGGAGCAGAAAAAACCTAAAGTCACCTACTCTCACTGACTTGCACCTCAGAAGAATTTTCTGGCTGAAACAAAAGGGTAAAAACGTGAAATTGAGCATCAGAAACTGATAACTCTACCTTTTTCCCTCTTCTTACCACACTGCTTTTTTCTTCTTTTCCTTTTTCCCTTCTCTTTGTTGTGTGTGCTTTGTGGTAAGAGACAGAAAGACGATAAAAGTTGTCCCCACAGTTTTTCACGGTCATATACTCACTACACTAAGCACTCTTTCACACCCTCTTTTACCATCTCTTTCCAAAGTAGTCTCGTTAGGGACAAACAAAAAGCACCACCGAGAGAGAGAGAGAGAGAGGGAGAGAGGGAGAGAGAAATGGTCTGTTTTGTGGTGGTTAAGTAGTGTGTGGAAGAGTAGCTGAGATTGAAAAAGAGAAAAATTTCGAGAACAAAGTAAAGGAAAGAAAAGAAGGGAGATTCAGAGAAGGGGAGAAAAGAAAAGAAAAAAAGGTGTTAAATTGTGACGTGAAAGAAGGGTGGTGTGAAAAAAAGGTATATAGTGAGAGAGAAAGAGAGAGAGAGAGAGAGAAAGAAATGGTGGGCTCAGGAACAACATCAGATAGGAGCAAAGAAGCTGTTGGGATGATGGCCCTTCATGAGGCCCTCAGAAGCGTATGTCTCAACACAGATTGGACTTACTCTGTCTTCTGGACCATTCGTCCTCGCCCGTATGCTTCTCTCTCTCTCTCTCTCTCTATCTCTCTCTCTCTCTCTCTCTCTCTCTCTCTCTCTCTCTCTCTGTGTATGTGTGTGTTTTGAATGTCATGGTTTTGACCTGTTTTCTCATCTGGGTCTTCTCCATTTTCTTGCAGAAGAGTGAGAGGTGGCAATGGGTGCAAGGTTGGGGATGATAATGGAAGCTTGTAAGTATGGTTTCTCTTTCCCTTTGTTTGGAGAATAGAGGAACAACAAAAGCCAATACACAACTTTGAAACACTCACCTCAAGCAAGCACTATGTGTATTCTTGTGAAAATATAGTACTGAAGAGATAAAAATCTTTTATGATCCTTGTTGACTAGAAATTTTGACGATGAAAAGTTTATATTTTTAGCAATTTGTGATTCTGGGTATTGCTTGGATTGGTGATTCAATCAATGTTTGTTGAATTTTGGTGAAGGATGTTGATGTGGGAAGATGGGTTTTGCCGTGGAAGGGCTTCAGATTGTCTTGAAGAGATTGATGGAGAGGATCCTGTCAGAAAGTCCTTCAGCAAAATGTCAATTCAGTTATATAATTATGGAGAAGGGTGGGTACTGGGTAGGTGTTTGTTTATGTTGTGGTTTCCAATTTTCTCTCTTTCCTCTGTTTCTCTTTTTCTCTTTCTAATCTTTGAAAATATTTTCAGTACTACGATGTTGGAGGGAGTTACAAACTTATAAGCACAATTTCTCTACACTGTGCTCTGATTGGGTGTTGTTTGGTTTTTGGGAACAGGTTGATGGGAAAGGTTACATCTGATAAGTGTCACAAGTGGGTCTTCAAAGAGCCCACGGAATGTGAGCCTAATATCTCCAACTACTGGCAGAGCTCCTTTGATGCTGTATGCATTTGAACCTTCTCACATTCAATAATACTTCTGATCTTTTTTGTTTTATTCCTTTTCCTTATAATATAGATTTTGATTCCCAAGAGCATTAAATTTAGCCTTTTCTATTAGTTATGTGTTGCTATTTGGTGATTGATTGTCTCAACATCCTCTTTCTGATGTTATTTATTGCAGCTTCCCCCTGAATGGATTGAACAGTTTGAGTCAGGCATTCAGGTGAGAACAGAATGAATGAATTAACACCATGCAATTATTGGTATCAGACAGCTTCTTTTATGTACTTTCCTTTTATGTACTTTCAAGTTTTTGACTATTTCATTTACTTAGATTTTATTTGCATTTTCCCATAACCAGACAATCGCTGTAATTCAAGCTGGACATGGCCTTCTGCAACTTGGTTCTTGCAAGATTGTGAGTAAACTTGTACATAACATAATTTATTTGTTTCTACTCATTTTTTAGATTTTTTTTTTATAATTTAAAATTTATATCACTACTTCTATACCATTCATTTTTGTATGGCTATTCATTGGGTATATGAATCTCTCTCACCCACAAAATTTTATATTTTTCCTTCTATTCTCAGATCCCTGAAGACCTCCATTTTGTGCTAAGAATGAGACACACTTTTGAATCTCTAGGCTATCAATCTGGGTTCTACCTCTCCCAACTCTTCTCTTCAACTAGGAACACTTCCTCTTCTACTTCAGTTCCTTCAAAACATTCCACAATTCCAATTAGGCCACCTCCTCCACTCCTCAACTGGGGTCAAAGGCCACTTGTTGGTTCTGCTACTTCTATGCTATCCTCACCCACTTTTCAACATGCAACTAGACTTGGGTTCCCACAGGCCAAAGATGAGACCCATATGTTTCTCATGCCTCATGCACCTGAACCTACAAGAATGGAAGACATGATGGGGGAGCATGAAAATGACATAAAATGGCCAAGTGGGTTGTCCTTCTTCAGTGCACTTGCTGGAAGAAATGATGATGCTAAGCTTTTGTTTAATGGGGAGAGCTTAGGGAACAAACCAATTGATCAGAGTCACCAACACCCTCTTAATCCAAATCCTAGTTCAGCTGCTTCCAACATTCAAAATGCTAGTGGAAACAACCACAATGATTTCTTGAGCTTGGATAGCCACCCAGAAGGGGCAAGGAAAATGGACAAGTTTAAGAGGAGCTTCACTCTACCTACTAGAGTGGCTTCTCCATCTTCATCTGCTTCAATGGATCATCATCAACAAACAGCTGTGGAGTATAGGAATTCACAAGGAGGGATGTACCCGGATGTCATGGAAACCTTTTTAGAGTGAATGGGGGAGAAAAGCTAAGTAAGTTGTATTAGGGAGAATGAAAAATGAAAAGTTGTATTTAGGTAAAGTTATTTGTGTTCCTTTTCATGTGTTTGCTTTCTTTCCACTTTGTATCCTGTGTTTCTGTAATCCACTTAGTGAGACTTGATTAATGATAATTTCTTTCTTTTTCATGCTTTCTTACTTACATATCCTATATATCCACAAGCAATAAGTTATTACAATTTTCTGAAAGAGTAACATGTAATTCAATCAGATGGTGATGCTCAGTTAGCATAAACAAGCAAACTGGGTATTCAATACATTGAATTGTGTTTGTAGTCAATTGTGTCTGTGGTTTCTATTTTTTCCCCTCTCTACATTATGTGTTTTATTTCCTATACCATATAGTTTTAGTAACGTTTCTTGGGTATACTTTTATTTGATGGCAAAATAAATGAAATTAGAGCAGCAACTTGAATTAACTTACCAGCATTTTCTCTACAAAATGGAGGACATAAGGTATAGTAGGTACATATGCCATTTAGAGTAAGATTCCGTTGCGAATTCAACAAAAAGAAAAAACGGGACAGGAGTGGAAGGTTAAGCTTAGGTTGCCAATTAAGAGTTATGACCATGAAAAAAGTATGGTATAGGTGGGCTTTTCAGAATTTAGTTCTCCATGAATTGGCCTGGTGTGGAAGCCCACATACGTATGGCATACAATAACAATATATGCCATACGGTAGGTGCTTCTGGTGATATGACATTGCAATGCATTATTTTTAAAATATGGATCATTGGAAAACTGGTAAGGATGTGCAAAATAACTAAAAAAGTGAACCGAACAATGAACCGAACCGAACCGAACCGCCCCTTAAAATAACTGGTTTTTAAAAATCAGTTCATGAACCGAACCGGTTTTTAAAGAACCAGTTCATGAACTGAACTGGTTTTTAGAACCAGTTTAAGAATCGAACCGGTTTTTAGAACCAGTTTAAGAACCGAACCATTTTGAACTGAACTGAACCGAACCGTTTCTGAACTGAACCGAATCGAACCGTTTTCAAACCGGACCAAATTGATTTTTATAACTTTATTTTTTAAATTTTTAATTTTTTTTCTTTTCAAAAGAGAGTCGACCCGAACCGATTTTGAACCGAACCATTTCCGAACCGAACCGTTTCTCACCGAACCGAACCACTTCCGAACCGAACCATTTAAACCAATTCGGTTCGATTTTTTAAAAAAACCGGTTCGGTTCAGTTCAGTTCGATCGATGCACATACTTAAAAACTGGTAGAGTCTTTTACCAATAAATCTTTGGTACTCTTGGAGTATTATTATATTTTCTAAAATAGGTAAAAAATTGTAATTTTAGATGAAAATAAAGATAAAAATATTAGATTTAAATGGGATAAAAATTTTCTTTTTAAGAAAAGAGGTGCACCGAATTCGGTCCTCCCATGTTACCAAAGAAAAAAATCATCTTTTATGTTAACCCAGTGTTTGAAAATGTGTAAAATATTTTACTTCAAGTGGATGGTTAGTATAATACTTACCATTAGGTTACACTTAATTTATGTTTGAGAGGAGTACAAGTTCACTCCTAATGGTCCTACCATGAAATGGCGAGAAGGAACTACGAGTAGACATAAAATTACTGTAAAAAGTAAGCGTAATGAACAAACATTGCCATTTAGAAAAACATGGGAACATATGGGACATAATACAAGTGGAATTCAGTCATCACTACTTCATGAGGCATAATTTATAGTATATGAATCGAAGTTACATTGACTTTGGGTTTCTTAGGAAAAAATCAAGCTAAAAACGTTCTGATTTTTTCCAAATTAATTATAACTTGGGTAGAATATTTACTTTTGAGAACAAATTTTGATGCTTACCACAAAAATAAACAATTGGTAGGGATGCAAGCATGCACGATGCACCTGACTTTGGTTATGTCGTATAATCGTACCAAAATAAAAATAAAAATAAAAAAGCATAGCGGTAAAGCCGCTATTTTTATTTTTTTTAGTACAATAGACCACTAATTTTACTCGGTGGAAAAGCTAAACTGATAAATAGGAGTCTAGCTAGGCATAGATCTCTCAAGCTTTATTTTATGCAACTTCTCACCATATTTTTTTTTCTCTCTACAAAGCTACTCTTATATAGTGTCGAGCTAATACTATTTTGGCAGTTAAGCTTGCAATTTCTGTCATGTCATATGGTTCAGGTACACATATTTCATTCTTATAAAGAGGTGCACGCGATTGTGATCATCAGTGTACTGACATTCTTATGCCCCCATAAATATACTTGTGTGATGTGTCCGTGTCCAGATCTCTAGTAAAGATACCTTCCATAAAATAAAGAAACATGAAAATAAAATAAAATGACAAAATAAAGAAACATGAAAAAAAAAGAAAATGACATAATAGTAAGAGCAAGCAGCCTAATTATTAAACCAATAATGATGCCTGTACACTTATATATATATATATATATATATATATATATATATATATATATATATATATATATATATAGAGAGAGAGAGAGAGAGAAAGAGAGAGGTACTATCCTTTGACACCTCATCTGAGAGCCATTAGATCAAAAAAGATCAACGACTCTGATTTATAAGCATGTGATATCATTGATCTTTTTTTATCTAATGGCTTCCAGATAAGGTGTCAAATTTTAAATTTGAGACCGGTGTCAAATGATTCTACTTCATATATATATAGAGAGATAAGATCCTTTGACGCCAATGTCAAATTTAAAATTTGACACCTCATCTGAGAGCCATTGGATAAAAAATGATCAACGACTCTGATTTGTAAGCATGTGACACCATTGATCTTTTTTGATCGAACGACTCTCAGATGAGGTGTCAAATTTCAAATTTGACACTCGTGTCAAAGGATCCTACCTCATATATATATTTGGGACAAGATCAACTTATCTTGGTGTAAGAATGATAACTTATTTTTGTGTAAGAAAAATAAGTCTTATACCAAATTTTAACCGTTAATTTCCATGAATCTAACGGTTAAAATTTATTGGGTCACAATTATTAATTAATCATTAATTTTCAATATAGTATAACCGTTAGATTCACGGGAATTGACTGTTAAGATTTGTTGAGTTTATTCTTACACTTGTGTAAGTCGATTATATATATATATATATATATATATATATATATATATATATATATATATAAAAAAGAGTTATATTTACAAATTTTTTGTTTACAAAATCTTACAAACTCAACTATGTATTTCGGGAAATACACATTCAAATATTTGTATTTCTTGGAATACATAGTTAAGTTTGTAAATACAAAATTTGTAAACGTAATCTTTCTAATATATATATATATATATATATATATATATATATATATATATATAGGAGCATGATTAATTTATACCAGTATAAGAATAATAAGTCTTATATCAAATCTTAACAGTTGATTTTTATTGATTAATAAATATGAACTAATAAATTATAACTGTTAAACTCATGGAAATCAATAATTAATATTGATGTAAGACTTATTATTCTTTTGTATATATATATATGGAAAAGTATTTGTCATTTTAAATGACATAAAATTATGTCATTTTAAGAGAGAGATAGACACAAGATAATTTTTTATTTAAAATTTAAATTAAAAAAAAAACCAACCACTTTCTCTCCCATGATTTCTGTAATACCCCGTGTATACCCGTTTTGTTAACATATCATCGTATTAAGCTACGCTTAATTAAAAATATGTGAAATATCTTTTTCTTTTCAATTATGACGTCATTAAACTTAACCAAGTTGATCCCTTAATCAATTTCATAAAATATCGTCTGTATGTAAATTGCAAAAAGACATCTAACTGAAATACCTCATAATATAGATAAAGTGAGTATCTATGTCACGGATCCACTACACGTAGTCCGGACAATAATCCTGATACATTAATACAACTCCAGCATAAAACAAGATATAATCAAGTCTATGTGGCATGGACAATCCCCATGCTCACCAAATCAACAACATAACCAACATAGTCTCAACAGAGGAATCCATAAACTGAAGCTAAATGCATAAGATAGTAAATAGGATCCAACATCCAATCATAACAGCATAACAGCATAAGCAGCATAAACATGTAACATCTATCAGCTAAGCTCTGGCCTCCTGCCACTAAAGGTCTCAACCCCCGCATTACCTGGACCTGAAATAAGCATTCCCCGAACGTAGGGTGAGATCTCTAAACTAGAAATCTCAGTAAGACAAGGGGTTCTCAAGAATCTTCCACCCCAAGCTCACTTACATGTGCAATATAAGTTCCAAAAACAGTAATTCAATATAAGTTCCAAAACTCAATGCAGTGCAACAGATATTCATACCATGTGTGTTTAACTATTCTACTGGCCAGAGAAATGCAGGAATACGTCTATTACCTACAGATAGTACAAGGAACACCGTTTGCACCTCACTCACAGCCTCACCATATTGTATGTACTACATACTCAGGCTTACCGTATAGGTGGAACACCACATGCATATCATAAAGACACTAGTATATAACAGCTCAACAGCATTTCCAAAACATCAAAAGCATGTAACACAGAATGCATATAACCATACCCCCATGGGACATGGTGGAACCACAACATGGCTAAACCGATGACACGAAAGCTTACCTTGCAAGCTAGCCATCCCAGCCAAGAGTCCTCACAGCTCAACGTCTACAAACAGTATAATCACAATCTGTTTGGACCAATAATTATATCAATATACAACTCTACAAACATACAATGTAAAGACAACACCTTTCCTTTTACGTTTTACGTCTTAAGGCTCACACCAAGCCACAAGCTCTTAATCACTTGATTCTGACTTAGTTCAATTAAAACAGAAGTTCAACTTCATCAATCTAGGGTCCACAAACCCCCAATAGCCTACTGCATGAACAATGCAGCTACTGTTCTTCGAAATCCCAGAATATCCGGATATTTGTCGATCCGGATATGCATATCCGGATATCCATATTCGGATATCAAGGGACCCCATATCCAGATATCAATATCCGGATATTCACAACCAAATATCCAGATATTTCGCGGCAGAACCTAGATTCTGTATCTCGCGAAAATATCCTCCAAAGGTCCAACTTTTATCGATTACAGAAGCTTAGACATGCATTTCTAAGTGTGTTAAGCATTACCCAACGTTAGGTTATCATCTTAAGCTCATTACATGCATCAAGGTTCCATTTTTAAACATTTAAACTCAAGTTCAAGGGTGATGATCATACCACAAGCTCAAAACAGAGGATGAAGGTGCTCTTGGCATGGAGCTCTCCCTACAGCTCCAAAGGTGCAGGCACTAAGGTGAACGAAAATGATGCACAAGGTAGCTCTTTTACTCAACAAGAAAGCTCCTTGGAGCTTCAAAACACCAAATAAAGGCTCCCTCCTCACCAAAACCAGAAAACAGCACACCCAACCTCACAAGACAGTAGCCATACACAGAAAAGAAGTCATTTTCTCACTCACAAGGATTGTTCACACACACCTAAGGTGTTTAAGTGAGAAGAAATGGAAGAAAATGGCCTTTGGCTCTTGAAATGAGAAAAAAACCAATGAAACAGTGCATGGAGGAGCTGGTCAGCCGCAAGCCTTACGTAGAGTTAAGGTTTCTAGGGTTTTGTGCCCAACACAAGAGTATTTATAGCCAATTAACCATTAAACACACAGTATAAACATTAATTGCTACGCTTAGCATTTTAATTCCAAACTCAGGATTCTTAACCTACTCAATTTAGAAGAATTATCATATTTTTTTATATTTTTCGGAGTACCTTTCCGTATGCGCTTTTCATAGCCAGTATCAGTTTCTGGCACCAGTTCTCGTTATTTTAACTTGAAACTCGTTTTACAAGTCCTACATATTATTCTAGGAATATTCATGCACTTATTATAATTTTTCAGGATACTTTATCGGTACGCATTTATACCGACTAGCAGAACCGGTATCTTCACTTTTCTTCTGAAAAGCGACTTTCAGCATTCTAATCACTTACTATAATTATTATAGCCTTATAATAATTATTAGGGTCAAGTATGGAATTATTTCCTAATTTCACATAATTAATTAATTAACTTCCTTAATTAACGGTGCAGGTTTTTACAATTTCCATTTCTTGTGTATATCTCTCTCCTAAAATGACATAATTTATAGGGTTTTCTTTTTCTGCAGTTAATGCAGATAAGTTATCTGCAATAAGCCCAATACGACGTCGTTTTGGAGGCGGAAATCATGGTATTTTTGTAATTTTAATTTATTTCAGGGTTATTATAGTCTTTATAATTATAATTTTTTAATCTTTCAATCCCAAAACGATGTTGTTTTGGAAGTAAATGCAGATAATTTATCTGCATTAACTGCAGAAATATTTTTTTGTAATTTATATCGTTTAAAATGACAAACATCAAACCCAAATATATATATATATATATATAATATATATATATATATATATACACGTAATTATATTTGAAAACACATTAACCTTATGTAAATAGGAAAAATCAATCCTCTTTTTTCATGGAAATCATTCACCCTATCCATCATATTGCTCTGCATTGCTCAATTCTCCACAATGCTCAGTAAACAGGTATAATATTACAAAACAATTTTATATATAGCTCACCCGCAATCCAAGGCAAAATTTTCTTCATAAACGTTCAAATTCAAACAACTCTTTTGGTCACAATTCCTCGGAAAATCTTTGTTTTGCATCCACAAGCAAAATAAACAATTCCACGTGGTAAACACATGCACGTATATATCATATAACTACCCAAAATCCCATTTACGAACCCAAAAAACAAAATAATCAAAAGAAAAGTTGCAGAGGATACATATTCACAATTTTCTTGCAATCTTATCTCTTTGTTCTGAGGATAAGTTTCAAGCAGCCGTAAAATTGTTCCATTATGATCGGAAGCCGGATTAGGCAAACAATCACTTTATAAAAAATGTAGAGATAATTTTGCATACTATAAATCTTCATTCTTATTCTCACAAAGTCAGATAGCCTTATACACTTGGATTTTTCCTTATCTCTTTTTTGTGGTTCTTAGACGGTTCCATGGCATGACATTCTCTACATGCCATCACAAACCACCGGAAAATTCTCCGGCCAAACCGCAACCGCACACCCCTTACCTTGTCCTTCTTGTTCTTCTTCTTCTTCCTTTTTGTTCCTTCCTCCTTCCCTTGTTGCATGTCCCCTCTTCTTCTCTTAGAGACATCACGGTTCAACGCCGGCACCGGCGTTATATACTGCCACCGCTGCGAAACCACTGATCTATTCACCATGTATGCAGCTTTGCCCGATGATGAGACCTTGTTGTGAAACAACCTTCTCTCAGAACTGTCACTAGAGCTTGTCCTCGCACTGCTGCAACTACTGCTTCCTCTGCTATTGGTGCTGTTGCTTCGTGATGACAACAACGAGTCCTTGCTGTTGATGCTGCTGGTTCGGCTCGTCGTCACGATGGGGTGGTGCTGTTGTGACAAAGGGAAAGAATGAGGTTGAAGGAAGCCATTGAAGAAGAGATGATCAGCTGGTGAGGTTCTACAAGGGTAACTGGAGGGTGATTCAGGGGTTAAGGATCCGAATTCGAAGTCTGAGTCTTGGTTCGGGGTGCTCGGGAACGAGAATGAGTCGCCGGAGGTGCTCTTTTTCCGGCGGTTATTGTCCATTGAGGTTTGGGAGAGGGTTGGCTGTGTTTGCATGGGTTTAAGTTTAAGCTTAAGCAGCTTGGGGGTTATACATGTGTTTGGAGAGTGTATTTATACGATGGTTGTGCTGAGATTGGGAAGAGAAGTTTTGGGTTTGATTGGGACCATTGGAGTGATTCTAGGTCTTTGTTGGTTTCAAATTGAGGGAGCTTAGGTGTGTAAAATAATTTGAGCCATGGATGCCAACTCAACCTAGGTTTAAGAAATAGTATTGCATGGTGGTGTTGTAATGATGTTGTTAGCTAGCTTGTGTGAGATGTGTCACTAACAAGTGTGTATCATGTGATGTTGAACTGTGTGGATGTTACCAACAGAAATATATTAATCTCAATCTAATTGATGAGTATTGGGTTTTAAGTTTGGAGGTCCTCATTAAAGCAAAAAGAAAGAAAGAAAGGAAAAAAGGAATGTATTCAAATATGCTATAAAAAAATTGTGTGTCAAACGATGTGGTGATTTCCTGTATAAATTATAGTCTTGTGTTGTGTATTATTTATTTAAAGAAATATTGAGGGGGATCAATGATTTTGGATCAAGAAGTTAGTGGATTTGGAAAGTGGAAATCCGTTTAATCATATTGTCTCTTGGCTGCTATATATATAAATTTAAAATAAAACCTTCAAGGTATTGGATTTCAATAATTATTTGTTTATCCCAAGTATAAGAGCGAATTACATTAATCTATGTCAACTTGCTTTTTATTATTCTAAAGGACACAGAATCCCAAATATGCCCTTTCCTAAATAGATAAAGCAGAAAAACAAAAGTAAAATAAAGTGGAAGGGAGAGGGGCCAAGCAGCAAGCACTACTCACCTTGTAGCATGCATATGGTTCAATTCAGTCTTCTTCTAAAAGAGCAAAGAATGGTTCCATGGTGGGATCACTATTATAGCTTTCTTTTGTAGAAGGAAGCAAAGCCAAAGGCTCCCTACGGTCTAAAGGAAAAGAAAATGGGATGAAACATTTGGAGGCGTGTGATTTGAATGATCAAAGAATTGCTTTTGATTGCTCCCAAACAAACAAGGGGACAAAGTAGGTCTTATAAAAATCCCTGGTCTCTTATTTAGGTTTCTGTGGCGTAACCTATGGCCCATTTCAGCTCATTATGCCTTCGGGACTATCAGTCAGCCAGATTCAGTCTTCAATATCTAATCTTATTTAGGTAATTTCTTCACATCCCAAGCAAATTATTCGTCAATCTTCCTTAGAAAGCACACTTTTAATTAATATGACGCCAACACAAAGTGGCAGGTCCATGGATTTGAAGACAAAGCTGTTGAAGGTTTGATTATAACTAAATATTAATAAACAGTTTTGACTACCAATAGCATATTGAATTGTTGGGAACTCGTTTCCCTCAAGCTCGGCTTCTACAGCTTTTTGCAGAAGTCAGTCAGCAAGATCCTGATCTCGGATCTCAACAATACCTCGGCCTGAATTTCACCAGGCCGGGCAGTGCAGCGGAAAAACGAAAAACACAAATAGGAGAGAGAGAAGGAGAGAGAGAGAGAGCGAGAGAGCACAAGCAGTTTTAACGTGGGAAAATTTTCTTCAATGAAGAAGTAAAAACCCACGGGACCTAGTCCAGATCAAAAATTCACTATGAAAATAATGGTTACAAAGAATTAAAATACACCAATGTGGTGGTTAACTCAACCTATCCAACAATGGTGACAATCAAACTACCCTAGAGATGTTTCACTCAAACTCTCTCTAGAGATCTCTCAAATACAAAGCATAAAGCTTTACTCTCAAATACAAAGCATAAAGCTTTACTCTCAAATCTCAAACAATTTTCTCTCAAATATCAAATCTCTCTCATCTCTGACCTAACCTCCACCCACAACTAATGAATATATAGAGGAGGTGAGATCTAGAGTTTAGGGTTTTTAGGAAACCCCTCAATGGGCTTGGGCTTAGTATTGAAGGAGGAAGCCCAACAAATCTCCCCCTCCGACTTCAATGCGTCGGCTTCGGCATCAACCCGGCTCCTTCACAATAGTCTTCAAATTTCCTTGTTGGAACCGGCTTTGTCATCATGTCGGACCAATTTTGGTCAGTGTGCACTTTGACGAGTTCGAGCTCCCCACCTTCCACCACATCTCGGATCCAGTGATACCTCACATCAATGTGCTTAGTGCGGGAGTGATAGATCGAATTCTTCTCAAGATGGATTGCGCTTTGATTGTCACAACCCAGCTCGTACTTGTCTTGATCATGGCCGAATTCCATGAGGAACTTCTTCATCCACAACATCTCTTTGCTTGCCTCAGTAGCGGCAATGCACTCAACCTCGGTTGTCGATAGTGCAACACACTTCTGAAGTCTTGATTGCCAAGAGACAGGTCCTCCGGCAAATCTCATCATGTATCCCGTCGTCGATTTCCTCGAGTCGGAATCTCCCCCTAAATAAGAATCCGAGTAGCCTTGCAACTCGGCTTTGCCTTCTCCAAATCGGAGGCATAAATTTGTCGTACCTCAGAGGTACTTGAAGATCCACTTCACTGCTTCCCTGTGTTCTTTGCCGGGGTTTGGGAGATACCGGCTTACCATTCCAATAGCATACGCCAAGTTGGGTCTAGTGCAAACCATTGCATACATCAAGCTTCCGACAGCGGATTGGTACGGGACCTTCATCATCTCATCTTTGTCTTCATCAGATCTCGGACATTGCTTCTGGTTCAGCTTTATGTGTCCTGCAAGAGGGTGCTCACTGTTTTAGCTTTGTCCATGCTGAATCTCTTCAAAATCTTCTCAATATACTTCTCTTGACTCAGCCACAGTAGCTTCTTTTGTCTATCTCGGATAATCTTGATTCCGAGAATTTGCTTTGCAGGGCCAAGGTCCTTCATTGCGAAGGATGAGCTCAACGCCTTTTTCAGGGCGGCTATCCTCGATTTGTCTTTCCCTACAATAAGCATGTCGTCAACATATAACAACAAGATCAAAAAATCTCCGGCCTCATACCTCTTCACAATTACGCAGTGGTCGGCTTCTGTCTTCTCAAACTTATGATCAGTCATGAATGATTCAAACTTCTTGTACCACTGCCGAGGTGCTTGCTTCAAGCCATAGAGGCTCTTCTTCAACTGACATACCAAGTCTTCTTGGTCTGGAGCTCGGAATCCTTCAGGTTGTTCCATATATATTTCTTCTTCTAAATCACCGTGAAGAAATGTCGTCTTCACGTCCATTTGTTCTACCTCGAGGTCCATCGAAGTTGCCATAGCTAACACGGTTCGGACCGAGGTCATTTTCACCACAGGAGAAAAAATCTCCTCAAAGTCTACTCCTTTCTTCTGATTACAGCCTTTCACTACACTTCGGGCTTTGTATCTCGGCTTTTGCCCGTTCTCTTCGTTCTTAATCTTGTAGACCCATTTGTTTTTCAGAGCTCGTCTTCCTTCAGGCAACTCGGTCAGCTCATAAGTCTGATTCTCGTGCAGAGGCTTCATCTCGTCTTGCATTGCCTTTTCCCATTCTTCTTTCTCTGAGCTCGTCACAGCCTCATCATAACTCTGAGGCTCACCATCTTTAGCAACAACAGTGTATTAATCAGATTGGTATCTTGTAGAGGGTTTTCTTTCTCGAGTTGGATATCTCGGTTGTTCTTCAGCTTGAGAACCCGGTTCATCATTCTCATCCCGGATCTCATCATCAACTCGGACCTCATCATCAGCATGTTGCTGGTCATCATTTTCTTCATTATTTTCTTGATTTTCTCCCCCTGCTTCAGCTCGGACAGGAGGGATGGGTTCTTCACGTCTGACAGTAACCCGGACTTTGAGCTTCAAGATGTCATGAATATTTTCTTCTTCATGAAAGATCACATCTCGGCTTCTCACTATCTTCTTATTGATTGGATCCCAAAGTCGGATCCCGAACTCACATATCGGCGAACCAAGATAAATGCATTCTTTGGTCTTCGCATCAAGTTTTGCCCTTTCATCTTTAGGGATATGCACGAAAGCTCGGCATCCAAACACCTTCAATTGATTATAGGCCGCTTTCCGACCTGTCCAGACTTCTTCTGGAATTTCTCCTTCAAGTGGCCGTGATGGTGAGAGATTGATCAAGTCAACAACAGTTCTGACGGCTTCTCCCCAGAATGATTTCGGCAATCCAGCATTGGATATCATACTTCGAACTTTCTCTTCAATAGTAATGTTCATCCTCTCAGCAAGTCCATTCAACTGTGGAGTCTTGGGGGACGTCTTCTCAAGTCGAATTCTGGCCGCTCTGCAGTATGCATCAAAAGGGCCGCAATACTCACCACCATTATCAGATCGAACCACCTTCAATTTTTTGTCAGTCTCCCTTTCAACCATAGCATGAAATTCTTTAAAGGATTGGAGTACCTGGTCTTTAGACTTCAACAAATATACCCACACTTTGCGGGAGTGGTCATCAATAAATGAAACAAAGTACTGAGCTCCTCTAAGGGATCTTTCCGACATGGAGCAGACATCAGTATGGACGAGGTCAAGAATATACATGCGTCGTCTAGGTTGATCTGGTCTCACAAAAGAAACCCGGTGCTGCTTTCCAGCTAGGCAGTGCGTGCAACTCTCCACCGCATGGCCTTTTAACACGGTCAGTAATCCTTTCTTGTTTAGGATCTAGAGCCCTTTCTCGCTCATGTGGCCGAGGCGCTTGTGCCATAGCTCCAAGCGAGGTTCATCTCGGACAGAATTGGCTTCTCTGCCATTAATCTTTCCTTGCATCACATACAAGGAGCCTTCTTTCTTACCTTGGGCCACGACCAAATTTCCCTTGGCCAGTTTCCATCTAACACTACCGAAGTAGTTCACTAACCCGACATCATCAAGCTTGCCCACTGAGATTAGGTTCAATCGCATTTCAGGAACATGCCTTACATCCTTCAACACAAGTCGGCACCCAACATCCGTGGTCAGGGTCACATCACCGACACCATCAATCTTGTTGGTCACTTGATTTCCCATCTTCACGACTCCAAAATCACCACCTCGGTAAGAGGAGAAAAAACCTTTGTGTGGAGTAACGTGGAAGGAGGGCACTAGAGTCAACAATCCAGGTGCAGTCATCATATGCAACATTCAAATAATTATCCTCGCCAAAGAAGAATATCTCGACATCCGGGTTGGCAGCCACCGCAGTGGTGGTCTTGTCTTCCCTCTTCTTGGGAATAATCTGATCCGGCTTCACAAAGCCGTTCTTCTCATCATTCTGCAAAGTCTAGCATTCTAGCTTCTTATGACATGTCTTTCCACAATAAAAGCACTTTAACTCATATATTGGCTTTGACTAACCTCTGGACTTTCCTCTTCTGTCACGATCTCGACCCCGGCTCTTGCTTCTACCTCGGGAGTCGGATTTCCCTCTGTTCTCACCAACGTTAGCCTCAGACGTGCTCGAAATACCTCGTTCTCTTCTCCTGGATTCTTCGCCCAGGAGGCTGTCTGTCACGACATCCATCTTCAATTTTCCATCTGGGGTTGAATTATTCAAGGTCACCACCAGAGTATCCCAACTTTCTGGCAGCGAGCTCAACAGCAGCAAGGCCTACATCTCGTTATCAATTCTCATCTTAGCCTTTGACAGCTGATTCACAATACCTTTATAGGTGTTGAGGTGTTTAATCATACTCATGCATCCTTGTATGCAAGCTTCACAAGTCGGCGAACCAGGTGTGCTTTGTTCTTGGGAGTCTTCTTCTGAATCATGGACTCCAGCTTCGTCCACAGCTCATACACATTCGTGAACTCGGACACGTGCTTAAAGGGGCTCATGTCAATATATTTTCTGATCGTAGCTACCGCCTTACGACTCTGGATCTGCCACTCCTTATCGGTTTTTCCTTTCGGTCTCTTATCAAGGATAATGGGCTCATGTAGGTCTTTGCAGTAGAGATGATCTTCCATCATCAGTCTCCAATAGGTGAAATTGTCTGCGGTCAGCTTGAACATATCTCCATCATGGGTTATGCCACTGGTCTCCATCTCGTCTCCCTCAGAACCCGTTGAACTCGGGCTCTGATACCACTGTTGGGAACTCTGTTCCCTCAAGCTCGGCTTCTACAGCCTTTTGCGGAAGTCAGTCAGCAAGATCCTGATCTCGGATCTCAACAATACCTCGGCCTGAATTTCACCAGGTCGGGCAGCGCAGCGAAAAAATGAAAAACATAAATAAGAGAGAGAAGGAGAGAGAGAGATAGAGCACAAGCAGTTTTAACGTGGGAAAACCTTCTTCAATGAAGAAGTAAAAACCCACGGGACTTAGTCCAGATCAAAAATCCACTATGAAAATAATGGTTACAAAGAATCAAAATACATCAATGTGGTGGTTAACTCAACCTCTCCAAAAATTGGTGATAATCAAACTACCATAGAGATGTTTCACTCAAACTCTCTCTAGAGATCTCTCAAATACAAAGCATAAAGCTTTGCTCTCAAATCTCAAACAATTTTCTCTCAAATATCAAATCTCTCTCATCTCTGACCTAACCTCCACCCACAACTAATGAATATATAGAGGAGGTGAGATATAGGGTTTAGGGTTTTTAGAAAACCCTTCAATGGGCTTGAGCTTAATTAGCATTGAAGGAGGAAGCCCAACATGAATAACATTATAAATGCTATTAATAAAGTGGCAGGTCCATGGATTTGAAGACAAAGTTGTTGAAGGTTTGATTATAACTAAATATTAAGAAACAGTTTGACTACCAATAACATATTGAATAACATTATAAATGGATTACCAAAAAAAAAAACATTATAAATGCTAATAGAATTTACAAAATAACAAGAGCATATATTGTACTTAATTATGACTACACTCAATCCCTTATAAGTATTGTAAGTTTGCAAGTTTGAAGACCCAATTTTCACATGTCGTCCAACATTTTTAATAAGTTCAATTCATATAAGAATTTCTTATTAACTAGCTATAAATTAAAACTCGATTTGATCGGGATAGTGTTAGCGCATCACTTTGGGTCAATCAGTGAGTTACCATTTGAAATGTTTAAAAGAGATATATATGTACAAATTCATATTTTATACTATTTTAAAAAATATATATATAACATAAATAAAAAAAATTAAAAACATAAAAGATGAAAAATAAAACTATTTGAGTTTTATTTAATCTTTGGGGAGGGTTATATTTGCAAATTTTTTGTTTTCAAATTATTACAAACTACACTATGTACTCCCGGAAGTACACTAGGTTACACTATGTACTTCTGGAAGTACATAATATAATTTGCAAAAATTTATAAAAAAAAATTATAAACAGATTCTTCTCATTGATCTTTTTTTTTGAATTAAAAAGGAAAAATTAAATACGGTTACTCATTCTTGGGTAAGCTATACCCATACAGTCCATACTTAACAGGGTCAGACATTCTGTGGGAGGTTCCTCCAGCCTATGGATATTCCAATCTGTCCATGCACTACCATGGGAGGCCAAAGCATCTGCCACCATGTTGCCTTCTCTGAAGGAATGGCTAATCTTGGTAAGCTACATCCTTTGTAGTAAGGAATTGATCCGTTTGATCAGGGCAGCAACTGGGTGACATGGATCACAGCCCGAAGTAATGAGATTAATTGCCACTTTAGAATCCCCTTCAATCCAGAGTTTCCTGCACCCCAAGTCCCAGGCCATTTCTATTCCACTAAGAAGACCCCAAATTTCAGCCCTTAGTGCAGAACCTCTACCCAAGTTCCTACTAAAACCTGCTACCCATCTTCCAGCGTCGTCTCTGAAGGCTCCACCACAACTCGATTGAGCTCCACCTCTCCTGCTGGAACCATCCACATTAAGCTTTGTCCAACTGCTGGGGGGACTGGTCCAGCAAATGAAATTCTCCTCTTTCTCCACTCAGCAAATCCCCACTATCCCCGTCTTGGTATACGCATCGTTCAAGTTGGAGATGTAAATCTTCGCTCCCCTAATAAGAGCATCTTGGTTTGTACTTTTATGATTAAAAACCAGATCATTACGCGCCTTCCATATTAACCATGTTGTGGTTCCGAACAACTGGTTCCAGTCCCAACGTGACTCCACTGCATTTTTTGTTCCCATATTGCACTGCAACCAGTCCTTGAGATTCAACTAAAAGAAATCAGGAATGGAAATATTCTGAGTGAGGCGTGACCAGATGCCTTTGCACCAATCACAATCTCTTAGAGCATGAATAAGGTCTTCAGGTTCCTGGTTACATCTAGGACAGAGATTACAAGTTGTTAGATTTCTGTGCACTCTAGCCACATTGGTTAAAAGGTGACTTCCTAGAGCTTTCCACAGGAACATTTGTATGCGATATGGTCCCCTCCACTTCCAAGGATTGACCACTAACCTATTATCAGGTTGAGATTGGGCTTCGAACAGCTCATACGCAGACTTGACAGTGAACGCCCCATTGCCAGACATACCCTAAATAACCACATCCTGGCCATCCTGAGGAGTGGGTGGCATGATGTTTGCTATAGCTTCGCAGGACTGAGTTGCTGCAAATTGGTTTATCAAACTCCAGTTCCAGTCCCCATTACTTTGTACAAATTTGTCCACTGTCCAGTCTTCCATCTCTGAAGGCATCTTAATCGACTCACTCAAGTTAACACCCTCATTGTTGATGAGCCATCGATCTTTCGAGAAGAGGGTGTTAGAGCTGAAAGTTAAATGGCCTTGAAGGTCGAAGCATGTGAGAGGGAAAAATAAAATTTTTCAAGCGGAACTACACATGCATTCAAGACTCATGCTTTAAGACAACATGATGTTACCTTTGTTTGTGATTCAAATAGCAAGGAGATCACTGTCAGGTTTGAAGGGTTCAAACCCTCTAACGTTGATCCACACCACCCACGTCAAGATGCAAGAACACTTTCTTGAAAGCCACCAATTGACCACCACACCAAGCTTGCTAGGCGTCCAATGTGTGAAGGAGGAGGCTAGGTAAAGGTGTTTATAAGAGTGAAGTCTTCAACATGAAAACTTCACAAGAGTGGGGCATGGATTGGAGTAGAATTAGCTAGGAGTTTTTGTGAAAACCCTAAGGAGAACTTACCCAAGTTGGCGCACAAGAGAGTGAGGGAATTAGTATCTCAAATCAGAATTTTTTACTTTACTTATAATAAAAGTGCCGCACAAGTGAGTGAGACAAAGGTGGAGTTGTTGCAATTCAAAAATCCCAACAACCTCCCCTTTGAATCCTCATAAGACTAGTCTTTATCTAGTCAAAATTCTGAACCATTGGTCATCATATGACCACCAATTCATGCGCCCCTATTCAGCCCAAAAAGGGTCCAGATACATTTGAGTTGTTGCATTCAAGTTTGAACCAACTAGCTCACTGATTCTCTCAACAACCAAATCTAATTGGAGCTTGTTGGTTTGACAAGATGACAATCATCTCCCACCAAAATGGCGCCCCAAATCAGCCCTTGGAGATCTCCATAGATCTTCTCTTGATACAAGGGATTTGTTCCAACAAGATCTCATCTTACTCTTTTGTTATGAAACAACTTTTTATAGCCAATTCAAACATTTAAATTCAAATGTTCAAACATTTAAATTCTAAATTCAAATTCAAATTCAAATTTCAATTTCAAAATTCAAAATTCAAAATACAAAATTCAAAATTCAAAATTCAAAATTCAAATTTCAAATTTCAAATTCAAAATTCAAAATTCGAATTTCAAAATTCAAAATTCAAAATTCAAATTTCAAATTCAAAATTCAAAATTTAAATATTTGATAATTAATTTAACTAATTAAATTAATTAGTAATGTCTTGGACCATCCAAGCCCATTAACAATACCATGCGCCCTCTCCCTTTTAGGTGGGCTTCCAAACTTCATCTTGGGCTAACAACCATTATTAGGCCCAATAACTTTAATGCTATATCATCATGACATTAAGGTGTTAGTGTGTGACCCATTAGGTCCAACATAGCCACTGACATAAATGGGCTCGGGCTCAACAAGCCCACAACCCATTTAATTACAACACAGAGCACTAGCAATGCTTTGTTGCCCCAGAGCTAGTTAGATTAATGACTTGATCATCCTATTACACATATTTGGTTGCCGTATGTATTTCTTTTCGTCTCAGTTACCTTCCCATAAAACCTATGGCAAGGAAGTGTATCAATCCTTGCGGTTTAGGGTAAGCTTTATTCGAAATATGGAATCTTCAATTTACTGACTCTAAAGGCAGATCATCTCATGATCTCTTTTACTATGCATAGATTACCGAGTCCCTATAAATGTCATCCCGATTTCTCCGGTTTACAGATAACCTAATCTCTCACAGAGATTTGACGAATTTCTGCAGCTTATCACCCTAGCCTGTGATCTTTCAGGACAAGCCCAACGGTATACCTATGAGTCTTCATGTTTCAGGCAGATGAGGTATACAGTCAAAGCATGCCTTCTAGAACACAGTCTAGGTAATAACTTCTGGTCTAAGGAAAGACATACCCAAATATAAAGAGACTACTCTAATGATACTCTCTGTAAGATTTTCTCAGAGAGTCTCTTTTGTGGGTCTGTTCAGTGCGAGCTATACCCTTATAGATCCACCCACGACTTTAGCTAAGACATCTCCATATCTGTAGCTCATGAGGTCTTTACCTTGCATCCGAATACAAGTAGATAAGTTGTGCTAGTCTTACCCGAGATCACTGATCCCCATTCTCATTGTCTCTAGACTAGGAACATAAAATTAAGAATAAATATCCAGTATCCTTGAATCCTCATGATCGTGATCTCATCACAGATACTCAAGAGATATCTATTTTATTCCAAGGGGTTTGTCCAGTTACTCATATAAAATATTAACAGTAATATTGAGACAAAATATGAAACAGGATAAATAGTGCTTTTATTTATTTGCGACAATACAAAGGTCCACATATGTCGTAATCTAATAAAAAGATTGTCTCTAGGACATCCATATACTAACAAGAGCTGCTCCCAAGTTGAATCCTGGAGCCTGTAGTAACATGAGGCCAAACCTTGACAATTCCTCTCCAAAGATTCGAGGCTTGTCTCCTTTGATATAGAGGAGGGATGAGACCTTCCCCTACTCCATATTTGTTTTTGAGCACTTGAACCCAAAGGATGTGCTTCTTAGTTAAGATACCATGACCTACTTTCATCAAGAGTGCTTGATTCATCCCTCTTATGTTCCTAATGCCCAAGCCTCCATTATCTTTCTGACGACAAATCTGGTTCCAGGCTACTTGATGAATCTTCCTTTTTTCGTTGCTAGAACCCCACAGGAAATCGCGAGACCTCTGTTCAATCTCATCACAAGTTTTGGCTGGCAAAAGGCAAGACTGCATGGTGTACGTTGGGAGAGTAGATAAGACAGAGCGAACCAATGTTGTCCTCCCCGCCATAGAGAGGGAGCCTCTTTTCCAGTTTGAAAGCTTGGAATCCATATTACTGAGGATGTGAGAGAAGTGGCAAGCACTAGATCGCCCATGCAGCAGTGGTATGCCTAGGTACTTCCCCAGGTTATTAGTCATAGAGAACCCCATGGTTCGGGCAATCTCCAGCGCTCTAGAATGATGAACATTCCTATAGAAGAAAACTTTGGACTTCTCATTGCTAACTCTCTGACCCAACGCAGTGCAGAAGCACTGGAGGATTCTTTCGATCAATACAGCTTGATCTAATGAGGCTTCTGCAAATAGAAGGAGATCATCAGCGAAGAACAAATGACTGATTTGAGGGCCATGTTTCCTAAGAACAATAGGTTTCCAGGTCTTGTTGTTAAGAGCATGGAAAATGAGATGAGCAAGTCTCTCGATGCATATAACAAACAGATAGGGAGACAACTGTCTTATCCCTTGTGTTGGATAGAACTCCCTTGTGGTTGAACCCTCCCATAACACATTTAGAGAAGAATTGGAAACGCTCTCCATGATCAGCTTTATTGCATCCGTTGGTATCCCAACTTCAAGTAATGTACTATGGAGAAAATCTCAGTTGATCTTGTCATAGGCTTTCTCAAGATCGACCTTAATGGCCATCCAACCTTTGGAACCCTTCTTGATGTTCATAGAGTGTATAATTTTCTGAGCAATAATTATGTTATCAGTACTATTCCTCCCTCTTATAAAACTGCACTGGTTGGGGAGGATTAATGCAGTGAGATGAGGTCGAATGCGGTTTGCAAGGATTTTAGACACAGCCTTGAAGATGAGCCCCAACCCAAAAACACTAATAGGAAAAAGAGAGAAGACAAAGCCCAATCTATCATCAACCTAACGCTAACAACCCAGCCTAATTGACCCAGATCCACTAACTTTAGAAAAAAATCCTAGTCTCCATCACCCAAATTAAAAGTACCGAAGGCAAAGTTGCCATTTCAAAAATTGCATTGAAAGAGTCACCCTTGTCTCAACAACACAAATTGGTTTTCATTCCTCCGTAAGCTCCTTCAATCCAAAGCAAAGCATTGTTATTTCCCTGTAGGGCGACGACCCCTGATAGGTAGTTCTTCTGACTAAGAAAAATCGTCGGGTCTATCCATTATTAGGTGAACATCTCTCTACCTCTCCCAGAAGGTTGTCGTTCGTGGACATTATTCATTGAAGGTCTCGACCTCCACCTCAACTAGACAACCCCTCAACTATGTTACACGTCCTAACCAAGCAACAACTCGATTAGGTTCCATCAAGCTTTAAGTATAAAGTAATTGACAAAAAATTGAAAGGGAATTTATTTATTTTTAACGATTAAGTACATAAGGGATTCAATTATAGGTCCATCAACTCTACTTACAAAAAGTTTAACTAGAGATAATCAAACCAATGATGTAACGAAAGAGAAAATAAAAGCTCGGATTCCATCTTGATGAAGCGTGTGACAAATCATTCCTTGATTTCTAAGCCAAGCTGTCACCGTTGCTCTCCCTGTAGGTTCTACTCAAGTGTAGAAGTGTTTATGAGTCACCCAAGGAGGCTAAACTTAATTGCCACTTTGTTTTTATAATGACGCAATGAATTAGGCTTTTCTACTTGTTGGGCGCTTAAGCGTCCGGACACTCATAGAGAATTTATCTTCTGATGTTTGCACGCTTAAGTGCTCAGACACCATAGGAGAATTTATCTTTTGATGTTTGCATGGTTAGGCGGTTGGACCACCCGAAGAAAATTTATCTTATAATGCTTGCGTGCTTAACCACTTAAAGAGTTAAAGTGGGCGCTTAAGCGTTTGAAGTCTACAAGCCTTCATTCAGAATGTCTCTTCATTCTTCAAGTATTCCCTTGATTTGAAATGGTTCATTTGCCCACAAAATGCAAGGATTAGTTCATAAATTCTAATTAGTTCTAGTGAGAATTTTAGTGAAGCACAAAAATCATGATATTTAACTAAATTTCATGCTTTTAATCCCATTATTAACCGGAAGCTTATACTTCCCCAATTCATTTTTACCATTTTTGTAATAAGGATAATTGAGCATTGGCTTGTCAACGCTCTAGTGTTAGGACCAATGTTATAGAAATGAGATCGACCCAGAATCCGATGAATTAGTCATGTAATCGATCTAATTTTTATATTGGACTGGTCATGTTATAGAACTGGTGTGATCAGATCAATTTTTGTAAAGATCAGTGATCCGGCCCGGTTTGTAAAAAAAAAAAGTGATTTGTTTTCATCAATTGATGTCTTTCTTTTCTTCACTCTCACACATAAATGATTTGTTTTCTTTTGAAATATTTGAGTGATATGTAGATTATGTATAAACGACACTAATATTATCTTAGTTATGCAATATACAGAGAATTTTTATTTGATTTATAATTAGAGATATCGTTTACTGAATCTGAAACACTAATATTACAAAGTAAAGACCTTGTAAAATAAGGTCTGACCTATAAAATTATAAGTCGATTTATATCATTTTTTTTTAAGAATTAAGATATTTAATAATTTTTATTTGATTTTTTTCAAACCTCCAATATCCAAAGTCATTAATTATTAAAGTTGGTTTTCCTTCATACAAAGGAAAGGACAATTAAAGCTCCGCTTGTATTTAATATTTTATGGTTTACAATTTTCACATAATCTCATTAATTTGAGTTTTGTCTTTTTACTTGAATTTTTAACCTAACGTGTTTTTTACTCTAGGACCAGTCCATTATTTAAACTGTTTGTGTCACCAGTAACTTCGTCAGCAGATAAAAAATAGTAAGAACAGTAGGGGACCATTATTTTTTTCACATGAAAATAATAGTACATATATATACTTTTAAAATACAAAATAATTAGGGGACGAAGCCTGTACTAGTTGCCTCTAAAGCTGTGTTTGGTATGAGAGTTTTATTTTGTACTAGTTGCCCCTAAGGGTGTGTTTAATACCAGAGTTATATTTTGTTACCTACAAAAGTTGACGTGGGATTCAAAGGAGATCATAGTTTTCAAAAAATTTGCCTAAGATTTTAATTTGTACGAGAATATGATATTATGTGTAAAATTTTATTCAGATTAACACTTGAAAATACCACCTAGAGGGTGGTATTTTGACTTAGCCAGGAAACAAAAAATTGGAGAGTGAAAATTTGAATATAAATATCCTTAAAATAACATGCCAAAATTTGATAGGTAATGGTTACTTTGATAATTTTAACCTATTTTTTTAGTAATATTTTACCTTCAACAAAACATAGACTCAGAAAATTTAAATAATTTTTTTCGATAATATTTTGACCTATCAAACAACTTTTTTTTAACTTTCTCAGAAAACTTACTTTCCCACCATATTTCCAGTAATTATGATTTCTGTGAAATTTTTACTTCTTGGTCTTTTACATTTAATTGTGATTATATAACAAGAGAGTACAATGAGGTGACAAACTCCTTTGCTAAATATGTTCTTTCCTATACTCCTAAATTCTGGTTAGAACAACCATTGAAGTTCATCATTCACTTGCCTTGGATGCATCTACTGAATAAGATTATCTTGGAAATTAGGTTTTGGCTCTTGCTGCATGGAGGATATGTTTGGGCTTGTGTCGTTTAATCTTATACGTGAACTAATTTTTTTTTTTTTTTCCTTCTCAATGTCTGCATTAATGCCACAAAATTCTGTTTGTTTAAAATTATTTTCCCTGCAATTTGAAGGAGCTATCGATTTCCTTTTATGAAACATTCTTGAGTTTTTGCAAAATGTCAGAATCTAAATCAAACGCATTGTATATTATTGGTTTTTATATGTCATACGACGGTTGTTGTTAGCGGTAAATAACAATGTTGTCAAACTCGACTTTCTACGTAGAAACGGAAAAGGGTGGCAGAAACATAAAACGTAGAAACAACACAAAACGTAAAGTTTCTACTTTATGTCAAGATACAAAATTATATATATGCATGTAAAAAAAATATCACATAATGAACATGTGTGTTGAGCCACTTATCTATCTAAAAAGGAAAATTATTTTTGATAACCAAGTATCAAAACTATAAACAGTGATAACTAACAAGTAATGGATAACCAATATGTTCTAACTGCTTCATACTCTCTGCAGATTAGATTTTGGATCATCGCTCATCATGATATAATTTCACTTCTTTCAATGCACACAATGATCCAAAAACACAAGACGATTCTCATAACATAACTTATAATAGAATTGCAGATTTATAAGACATAATTATAAAAGACATATATCCAAACAAAAGATATCAAGATACTATGCATATGATTTGGGGGAAAAAATTGGATTTTTTTGTAAAACCTTTTTTTTTTTTTAAATTCATTTTAAGTAAAAACGGTCAAAACGGTAAAAATGTAAGTTTTTACCGTTTTTACATTTTTATGCGGCATTTTTACCAGTTTTTATCAAGGACAGTTTTTACTTGCGTTTTAACAGGCACCACTCTAGTAAAAATATAAAAACATAAGTTTTTACACTAATTTTTCACAATAATAATAAATAGTAATCACTGGTCGATCTAAGAGGATCAAAAGCTTTTGTTTGACTGGGCCAACGAAAGTTTATTTATTAAAATTTGGGCCGTTGGGTTTTGATTTTTGTGTGGCTAAGATTACAAAAGAGGATAGATATCATTGGGTCGATGTTTTTACCAGACTATATCATTCCCTCAGAAATAGCCTGGTAAGGTTTTGGACAATAACATACCTATATTATTTTCCCAAAATATAGGAATATTTCATTTTCAAAAGTAGTATTAATGAATAATTTTAAATAATAAAATAATAATGATATAATATTAATATTAATGATGAGAGTGATACGAGGAGGAAGATGATGGTAACAATAATAGTAGTAGTATTTTTTTAATGCATAATACGAGTAATTTTAATTGAGGGAGAGTAAGGGGGTGTATTAAATTGGGATTTCAAAGGATTTTAATGGATTATTTTTGCACAAAAAATTCATTGGTATTTAATTAGAATTTTAATGGATTGAAAAAAAGTCATGTGGTATTCGATTAGAATTTTAAAAGATTATTTTAGAGTCCGTCCAAATCCGTTGGTATTCAATCAAGATTTTAAACAATGGAAAAACAATCTTGTGGTATTCAAAAACCTAACAATTTTAATGAATTTTCTATTTGTGAGGATTTTGTGAGACTTTTTAGTAAGAAATATAAATAGGATGCCTCTCTCACAATCTCACCCTAACCCCTAGGATATCTTGAGATTTTCTATTGTAGTGTTTTCTTCTTCCTTTGACAGGTTGACCCGCTTGAAATCGGCTTCCGCCATGGGAGCTTCGTCAAATCTAAAAACAAACAACATATTTTTGAGCGATTTTCATCACAAAAGAACCCAGAAACAACAAACCACAATGAGATTTTAATATAATCTATCTCAAAAACAATATATTTTTGAGCCATTTTTGAGAAATTTTGGAGGTTTAAAAAATAATTTTTCAAGTTATGGGCCGCGGTTTTTCTTAACACAAAAAGATGTGATTTTTGTATTAACAAAAACATAAAATAATGGAAAAATAACAGAAAACTAAAACCCTCAAACCAATTTTCGTTTTACATCAATGAAACAATATCAATTTAAAGAAATATTGAAATTTTCATAAGATAAACCCTATATTTCGTAACAATACATTCATGAACGAAATTCCTTCACTAGAGGAAACAATTTCAAACAATTTTTGTCCCCAAAACAATTTAAGGTTTCAATGTATCGATTGAAAAAAATTTGAGAAATTTTCTAATAAAACTTTCATGTAATAAGACTCAAAAATTCATATTTAAAATTTCCTTAAAATATTCAATGAAAATATGCATACGATATATGGTTAGAAAACTCTCATCACATATAACAAAAATCCCAAGATTTTCAAGATTAATTGCAAAAAATTCCAAACGAAATTTTATCATGAACTTTAGGTTCTATATGCAAATTTAAAATTATTTTAATAATTAAAAAAATTGGGTCTTATAATCATATATGCATAGCTTTGATACCAAATGAAGAAGATAATTTTCAACCCATTGGTCAAACCCAAGAGCAGGAACGAGAAGATGCTAATGCATGGAGGGCTAGTATAACTTTAGATATGTGAAAAACTGTTGTTTAGTAATTTTAAATGTTTGTTAAAAATTATATTAGGTTTTTTATTTATTAATTTCATTGCATTTCTTTGTTATTTTTTTATGGGGAATGTTTTACTTACAACCTATTTTTTGTTTACAACCTTTTACAATCATATCTAAACCGTTGATTTTCGTCAATCAACGATTATTATTTTTGCAAATCAAACTCATTAATTAATATTTAATTTGCAATGAATGATAACTGTTGATTGATGAAAATCAACGGTTAAGATATGGTTGTAAAATATTGTGAAAAAAAAAGGTTGTAAATATAATCTTCCCATTTTTTTATTGACTCTTTTACTTTTGAATGTTTGTTAAAAATTTGTATGATTTTTTTTTTAAATCTTATAAATCTATATTGTCCTTTCAAATCTTATATATTCTATTAAAATCCTTTAAAATCCAATCTTGTGAAATCTTGATTGTAAAAAACGTTTTTTAAAAAAATCTTTAAAGTCCCTCCAATTCTAAATAGTCTTTTAAAATCTATAAAATCTTTTATCTCAAAAAAATATTTTAAAATTCTAATCCAATACACTCCCTAAATCTCTCATGGATTTTAAATTAAGATAACAAGAAAAAAAATAGAGAAACTTTAATGCTGTTACTCCCTTTTCGAATGACATCAATTTAATATAATTAACAGTGAAATATCATATGCTTGCATTAGTTTGATCATATAGATTATTTGGAATTATTTATAATTTTATTTAATTATTACTCAATGAAGTCAACTATGATAGTAATTTCTGTAATTATTAAATTTATTAAATGATATGATAATAATGTAATTGTAAAAATTAAAAAAATTAAATTTAAATTTTTTATGATGTTAATTTAATATAATTAATACTGAAATATCATATTCTTGTACTAGTTTGATCATACAGTTTAATTGGAATTATTTGAAATTTATTTTATTGTTACTCAATGAATTTAAAATATGATAATAATTTCAGTAATTATTAAACCTATTGAATGATATGATAATAATAAGATCGTAAAAAATTAAAAAATTTAAATTTGAGTTTTTAATGATGTTAATTGATTTTTAAAAATAATTTTGATGTCATTAAAAATAAAATAATAACATGATGTTGAGCATATTTTTTAAATATAATTTTGATGTATTGTTAGTAAAAAATTTATATTATAATTTAATATTTTATTGGCACCTTATTTAATAAATTTTTATATAAAACTTATTAAATAATATAATAATATTTTCTATAAAAATTTATGTAACTTTTGAAATAAAATTTTTAACTTTTTCTTACAAAATGTTAGGAAAGACAAAATTCTTTTTTCATTATAGTTACAGATCTTAATAAAAGCTAGTGTCGTAAACAATTCATAAGATATTCAAAACAATATTGTTTTGCGGTCGAGGGAAAAAAAATTCAGCGTAGTTTAAATTTTTTATTATTTTTTATATCATGAATTTTATAAAAAATACTCTGAATTTTTTATTTTCAAATTCTAAAACAACTTTGTTGGGATGAGATAACTTTATCTAATCCCTTATTATAAATTATTAATTTTTGGGTTGCGGTGTCAAGTTGTAACAGATATTTTGCACAAGTCTAGAGAAAAGAAAGAAAACATGGGAGAAGGAGAGAAGAATGTGGAGAGGGAAAAGGAAATTGCAGGGAAAAGAGGAAAGTAAGGACAATAAAAAGAAAGATTTGCATAGAGATCGAAGTAAAATCTAAGAGAGGATAAGGGATAAAGGATGTGGCGATAAGAGAAGATTTGGAAGTAAATGCTACATATTGTTTGTTAATTTTGTTCTTCGTTACTATTCTAATTTCTATCACCAATAATTCAAATTAGTTACGACAAACTTTAATAAAAATTAAAGAAATGTTAAAAGTAATTAAAATAAGAAAGATTTTGTAATAAACTCTGAGTGATGGATTGCTACTTGCTATACATATCGCTTTATTTTTTAATGTTACATTATTACTTTTTGGTTCTTATTTTATTTTAAAAATCAATATTTTTTACGTTATAGAAAATATTTTATTTTTTATATATTCATAAAACATTTCATGTTGCATGAGAATTATTTTATTGTGTTATGATCCTTTAATACGTATGGGTTCTGCAACTAATTGAGTCACAACATAAAAAATAATTCTCATAGAACATGAGGAAATCAAAGTCCTAAAATTTTATGATAAAAATATATGATATCTATATTTTATTTTTTTCTCTTTTCTCTTAACATAATTTTATATGGACTCATATATATTTATATTTTTTTCCTTTTTTTCTGCGTGTATTAGAGATAATTATTATCTCACAAACATTAATCAGCAATTTTAAATTTTTAATGTTATATATAAAGTAGAGTAATGATTAACATGAAAAGAGTCGAAGTGGGGACACAAGAAGTAAAGAGGTAAGTGGCGAACGCGTCTGAATAATTGCGTTGAAAGCGGCATAGTATTGGGAAGCAATGAAAGTCGTGTCAACGTGACAATCATCCTCATCATCTTACACTCGTACCTGTCTTCCTCTTCTTCTTTCCCTTCTCTCTTTAGTTTCCATTTCTCTTCTTTTTTAAGCCTCTCCACCTCTTCTCTCCGTGTCTTCTTCTCAGCCTCGTTCACTATTTGCATAAAATATATTAAAAAATAAAACTCTACGTGGCTATACTCACTTACCCTCTTAAATCTATATAAATCCTTCAGAGACTCAGCTATGACTGGCAAAGAAATCTTCTATAAGATGAAGGTATGGACTTATCGCCCTTTTGTTTTCTTTTGGTATTAGTGCTATTGTTGTTTTATTTTAATTAAATGGTACATCATATTTGATTTAATTTTTCATGCTTCTTTGGCTTTGTTTTTGTTACAATTTGCTTTGTGTTCAATTTAATGGTGGAGAGTATTCATTTGTTCGTATTTATCTTTATCATCTTGTTCAGTGGGCTGCATATAATGCTCAAATATATTTTTGGTATGCATATCTTGCTCAATTTGATAAACCCCACCATTTTTTTGTTAATGATTTTTGTTACAAACACCCCCAGCTCTTTCTTCATTGACTGGTGAAGAGTGTCACCATTTACCTTTCTGAATTCTGAAGTTCAAAATTTTCAATTAGCTCGGATTCGGATCTATATGTGAAATATATGTCACTAAATTGATGATTTATCTTGTGTACTGAGGATCATTTAAAAAAAAAAAAAGGAACTTGTGTAATGGGTGATCATAATGTATCAGATTATGTCAAGTACATACTATGTTATTTCAGAACCAGAACTAACTAGCATAGAATTTTACAAATTACATTAGAGTATTTTGTTCCAGAAAATTTGCAAAATCTGTTGCTTTGTGTATGAACTATCATATAAAAAGTATTGAGTTGGTTAATTGATGGAGATGGTGGGAAAGCTACATGTCAGAAAACATCAATTTTTATGTGGCCAGCAACCTTCAGAATTAAATGCTCTTCCATGACTATGATATGAGTGTGAATCACGGATTCAAAACCGGGTTGCTTAACTGTATGTCTTAAACTTTTTGACCATAGAGATACAGAATGAAAGAGAAAAGTCAATTATGTCCCTTATGAAGGTTGGGTTGCCTTTAATATCCTATGTGTGCAACTTGTTAATTCCAGCTAGCTGCAATATCATTCAATCAGATTTATGTTATGTTAGGTGGCAAAAAGCAAGATGATCCTGATGGGATAAGAAATGTAATCCATTTTGTTTACTGCTACTTGTTGCTTTATTGACAACTTGATTGGAGGGTAAAACATGATATGATTTGGCAATGAAATAAAAGAAAATCTACAAACATGTTTGTTTGCAAAAGAATATTTCATATAGTTTATACAATTATTGATATAAGAAAAGCTAAGTATTTTTTTTTTTTATAAATTTATTTTTGAAGTCCTAGAAAAATTGATGCCCTTAGCTACTTACTTTGAAAATACACCATAATGTCTTATACTTCATCAAATTCAACTTGGTTAGATAAATTGCCGATGTTTAGAAGAGTTCAAAATCCCACACCTGAGTATCCATTGCACCAATAACATAGTTCTGAGTTTTTTTTGTTGTGACAGTCTTCTGATATGAGTATGTTGCTTGCAGGAAAAGGTTTTGGGCTCATCTGATCCTGATTCAGGGAAAGGAAAGAGCAAGATGTCGAAGCATATTACTCATGGCTTTCACTTGGTGAAGGGAAGATCAGATCATGCCATGGAAGACTATGTTGTTGCTCAATTTAAGCAAGTTGAAAACAATGAGTTGGGTTTATTTGCAATATTTGATGGCCACTCGGGTCACAGTGTACCTGATTACTTGCGGTCTCATTTGTTTGATAATATCTTAAAAGAGGTAATGGGGGCTCCTGTAATGGGATTTTCTTGCTTTCTATGAAAAGTTTTTGTTTGTGCTTTTTCCTTTTCCTTCACTACACTTATTGACAAATTGTTCAAGCTGTTTTAGTTATTGTTTTGATGTTGCAATTTTATACCCTTTTGTTTAGATGTAGTTTGAGGCTGAAACCTTGGATTTGGGATATAATGTTATAATGTATATGCCTATAACTCATGTTTTTCCCCTATTCATCTCTTATTTCTTCATGTAGCCTGATTTCTGGACAGAACCAGATAATGCTGTCAAGAGAGCATATATTATAACCGATTCTACTATTTTAGAGAAATCAGGTGAATTGGGTAGAGGGGGTTCAACAGCTGTTACAGCAATATTGATCAATTGTCAGACACTAGTAGTGGCCAATATTGGGGATTCTAGGGCTGTCTTATGCAAGAATGGCGTGGCCAAACAACTGTCAGTGGATCATGAACCAACCACAGAAAGTGAGGATATAAAAAACAGAGGTGGTTTTGTATCAAACTTCCCAGGTATGACATGTTTTGAAATTTAAGATAATTTTGCCTTGATCTTAATTAATTGTTGCACTAGTTAATCAAGTTATGGGGGTTGTAGCTCAATGATCATATGGTTCTAAATGCTTTTTTTCTGATCTAGTTGATATTATTCTAGAAAGTTTTGCTCAAGGCAGGATGGAGTTTTTTTTCAGTGCTAAGGATAAAACTTTTGTGATCAATTCAGGGGATGTTCCTCGGGTTGATGGGCAGTTAGCAGTGTCAAGGGCATTTGGTGACAAAAGCCTGAAGAAACACTTAAGCTCTGAACCGTATGTGACAGTGGAGACGATAGATGATGAGGCAGAGTTTGTCATATTAGCCAGTGATGGGTTATGGAAGGTAAGATTTCATAAATAATGAAGCATGATGCACACACCTTTTGAATAGTGTAGGTGTTCTTTTTTTTTTTTTTTGTTATCTGAGATACTTGATAAGGGGGCGAACCGGAGCCGTGGCAAAACTGTTCCTTCATGACTGAAAGGTCATGGTTTCGTTTCCAGGAAACAGCCTCTTTACAATTATGCAAGGGTAAGGCTGCGTACAATGATTTCCTCCACCTCACACTCGCTAGTCGGGTTTAACGGGAAGTGGTTTTTTTTTTTTTGGTTTATCTGAGTTACATGATGGAGAGCCTTGGGGTAGCGGTAATGTTAAGGTCACAAGTGTCACAAGTTTGACTATGAAAAATAGTTTCTTCCCAAAAATATAAGGGTAAAACCATTTTTATTAAAACCAGACCTCTCCCTGATTGAACTGGAAATCAAACCATTAACCAGCTGAGTCCAGGCAATGGACAGTGTAGCACTTATCATTAGACTACAGTTAATTGTCTGTCAATATACATCTTTTGATATATTCATTATATAATTTAAATTTAGTTTAATCGGTTGAACCAATGATTCATGGACCCAATACCAAGTCGATGATCGGTTAGAGTTTAATAACATCATATAAGGTTGTGTATACTTAACCTTCACGCCTACTATCCCAAAGTCAGGGAGCCTTTGGGTTTGCAATTTATATACTCGATAGATACATGTTTTGATACACACATGTATATGTATGCACTACTCACTCCTGTTTGTTGAAATTATTTCAGGTAATGTCAAATCAAGAAGCCGTTGATGCTGTCAGAGATGTAAAGGATGCTCGGTCAGCAGCAAAGAACCTTACTGAAGAAGCACGTAACAGGAAAAGCTCAGATGATATCTCGTGCGTTGTTGTGAGATTTCATTGATCAAAGAACTCCCATCGTAGTTTCTGATTTACAAGCTTGGAAGTGTAACATATACTTTAGTATCTGTATAAGGATATAAGGTGGATATCCCTTTGGCGTTATTATGCCGAGGCATTCAGAGTGTGATCTCTTACCTGCTTTCATCCAAACCAACTGGCATAACGTGTTGTTTGATGTAAAAATGTAAAAAAAGATTTAGTTATGGATTGTGTAGACCAAATTAATTCGTATGAATGCAAGGAAGTTTGAACAATCTCATGATCGTGAAAACCCTTTTGCAAATTACTGCATAGTCATTTCAAGTATTGAGATTGAGATGTGTGGGGAATTGGGTAAGGTTACAACAATTTCTTGTACCTGGGAAATCCTCTCTGAATGAAGTTGAGAATGACCCTTTCCAACATCCGTTGGAGAAAAGGATGGAGGGTGACCGATTTTCATGAACAAAAGCATTTAATCATGATACAGCAGAGAAGGATCATGATTGTAACCGTTTTATGACTTTATCTATAGGCAAACTGAGGTTCCAACTATATTGTGGAGATATTTATGAGAAAACGGAAATAAAAAATGCATATCTACAGCAAACCCATAATAGAAAAAAAGAATGCATTAAAATGTATCTTCTTTGAGTAATTAGTTTGAGTTTCAAGCGGAATCTAGCACCTAATGGGATCTATTAGCACATAGCATACAAGAGGTATAGAAATTATAAATAATTGAAATAAATATGTGAATTTAGTCGAAAGAAGCAATTGCTTTTTATTCTAATCCAGTGGAAGATAAGGGTACAACGTTCATAGGTGCATTCATGGAACACTTAATAGTAAGGGACACAGAATCAAAAGACACTCACTAAATAGGTAAACATAGAGTTCCAGGGGAACTAGCTTACATAGCATAAGACACACCAACTTTGGATGTTATAATTTTTAATGAGTTAAATTCTTGTTCTGGTAAACATTCAAAGTGGTCTTTATTAAATGCCTTGGCTTGTAAGAAACCGTAGGGTGACAGAAGAGAGGGAGCTTGGCTGAACAATTTGGCTTCATCTGATATTGAAAGATTTATAGCCAGAACTCCCTGGTATGTTTGTCTGAATCCTTCCCCTCTCATCAGCAAGCCTGCAGTGAGTTTCCTTGGGGTGATGGCCTTTGTTGTGGCTGCTGCTGCCCTCATTGCTAGCTTCTGGGTTGGTTTTCCGGCGCCGTTCATTGTGTCCGGCCAAGCGTCTCCGGCAGCTTCTTTTAGCTTCATCAAACTCCCCCAGGTCATGAAACCTGCACAGACTCATCATAGGTTTCTGAAAAGATGAACATGGAAAAAGTTCTTTGAAGTTTAAATATTTGAAACATTCCTAGCTAGAGAGTGTTTCTGTTAAATGCATAAAATATGTTTCCTAAGTGATACTTTGTTTAAAGAAGATCCAAATTTTTATAGTCAGTGATCCAGGCATATTTTTCATTGGAGTAGTCTGTTCTTCGAGGGCGAGCTATGGAGCATCTTAGTCCTTGTAATAGGAAAGTCATGGGTCGAGTATAAAATAGTTTTTTTGCAAAAATGTAAAGATAAGGCCGTGTATAATCGACCATCACCCTTAAATAAGTCTTGTGTACGAGGATTTGCCCATTCTTAGTTGAAGGTTTATAGGCAGTGTTAGTACTAGTGCTAGTTATTCCTTTACAAAAATATAATTGTTAGTTTCAAGAACAAATGAACTAAGAAAAACAGATCAACTCTATCATATAAAACAAAATGCTAAAAGACAATACAAATTCACTTAAGAGAAAATGCTCAAGATGACATGGGAATGAACAACCTGCTACATTGCTGGCAAAACCTCTGCCTCAGCCCTGCAACCACCACAACAGGAGCCTTGGAATGAAACTCACACACCTTATGGCGGCGATGGTATCTCTTAGCATCAGTCAAATCAGCTCCACACCTCTCTGCTTGACATGAAGGTGGAGAAACCCCTCCACCACCACCACTTGACCCTCTTCTCCCACCACCAACTTTCTTCTTCTCTTCTTCTGTAACACCAACATCACCAACACCACTTTCATCCTCCTCTTCTACTTCATTTTCCACTTCTTCTTCAACTGTGCTATTCTTTCTCACCTTCTCAATCAATGTTCTCTTCCTCTCAACAATAGTCCTGGCCTCCATTGTGAGAGTTAACAAAGAGGTGTTGGTGACAATGAGGAAGAAGATAACGGAGGGGCAAGTGAAAATGGTAGAACCTTGAGTTTTGGGAGCAATGAAGTGACAGAGGAGGGAGAGTTTATATGAAGCAGAAAGGTAGAAAAGAAGGTGCAAAGGGTGTGGACCACAGGTTCCATTTTGTTAATTGTGTTCTTTTATTAGTATAGGGTAGGGGAATAGTGCATAGAGTAAGGTTCTGGAGATTGGTTTTGTCTTTAATGATAAGCTAATAAAGGAAAGTTTAAATCCCAACACTTGTAGTAAAGTGGGAAGTGGGTATTGATTTTGATGAATGGTGGGTTGAAAGTGATAGTGTTGCTTTCATATAACTCCAAGCGCGTCAATGATAAATGCTTAACTATTGGAACTCAAGGAATTACAATGGGAAGAAGAGGATTTTGCTTTTGTTTGTTCTTGTTATTTTGTTGTTGTTGTGATTTCAGATGTGACGCAGATGAAGGACCCATATCACATGCATAGCCAACCCATTGCCTTCAATCTTTTGTAATTCCAAAATAATAATAATAATAATGATAATCATAATCATAATAATAATAGTAATAAATGAATGTGACTTCCTACAAAGCAGGCTTGATATGCAAAGAAAGATTCCAACAGGAATCAGAATTGATAGAGCAATCGATTGTATTACAACTAATGTAAAAAGAAAATTATGAGCTCTTATTTTTCACTGCCACTTATAGGAGTAACATAAAGATTTGAGTGGTAAGATTAAGTATTTAATTAAGATGCATAGTGAGAGAGCTACCCCACCACTAAAGAGGGCGAGCTTGAAATAATGGTAAAGCTATTTTTTTTGTAAATGAAATATCACGGGTTCGAATTTGAAAACTAGCCTCTTTGTAAATATGTTAGAGTAAGATTGCGTATAAGGATTGTTCTCATCCCACCCTCATCGGTTGTGGTTTAGGGAGAGAGCCACTGGTCCACTGCAATTTAAATCTTAAGCCTGTAAAGTACTCATAGCACTGGGCAAGGCTAGACTCCATAGAGTTGAGAGAGACATATCAAATTTTTAATATGGAAGCCTTAAAGGACATAGGGAGCAGAAAGAAGAAAACTCACCTATTTAACATAAATGAGCAGTAGCAAACTGTTCCTTTGTTCTTTCCAGCTTTTCCTAGTTGGTCTTTTGAACCCTGCTCTATCTTCGTTTTCCACTTTGCCTTGTATGAATACTTGATCATGTTTATATGATTAAGCAGTTAAGTTGTAGTGTTTCAAATTATGAAAAATAGTTCTCATAAAATCTTTCTGGTACAAAAATGATGTCAATCTGCAATTGTACTACTATGGCCACAACATGTGTGGTGCTGACATGACCTAGCACGCTAGTACCATGGTTTCACAAGATGCCATCGTACTCAGTACTTGATGCCAGTTTTCACCGTGGAATGTATCTACATATAGCGGACAAAAATAAACGGTTCAACCATATCTAAGTTCAATGAGTGAGGATTTGGCTTCATTTATATCTTATATAACCAACTTTTCAGTTCACCCTTAGTTGAACATAATTCACATTAACCTATGGAAACAAATCTCTTGCTCCTTTTTCAGGACCACTCATGGCAACTTAAGGACAAATCTTTAAGACATTAGATAGCTTAAAAGAAGGTCTACTCTCTGAAGACCACCTGTCAGGCATCTTATGTTAGCAGAAATCCTTTTAGGATCCTTAGTTTCAATTAGAAAAAGTTTTATTTAGGCAATGCTTTTTTGTTTGTAGAAAATTAAAAAATAAAATAAAAATTAAATCCGAATGGTTGAGCATCTCTATTCGATGTGGAAGTCTTAGATTTTGAATAATTAATGAGAAGAGCATAGACAATATATTCCTGATTTAGTAGAGTTTAATTGACTATTAAAAAAAAACATTAGATTGAAGTAAACTTAATAGTTAATCACTTATAACTAGGAATGTTTTGCTTATACGGGTCACGATTATTTTACACTAGTGTTAGTTATATTTTTATTCTTGGTTGTTGATTCTGCTTTTATCTAACTGTTTTAATTTTTTAATTATGTAAATAGTTGGATACAAGTGAATCAATAATAATAAAAATAGAGTAAAACTTCTTATTTTTACACCTTCAAGAATAACCGGCCCATATATATGTGCATGTGTGTATGTGCTGCTTGTGTTATTTAGGTCCTCAAACCAAATTGATAACTGCAATGCTCTAGCAAACCTTCAAGTTACACAAAGCAATTTTGCATGATATTAGTTATTTATGTGATATATGTTGTTTACGGTGTAAAGTGAAAACAGACGTGTGATGGCTGATAACATGTCAATGCTGAAAACTCAAATGATGCAAATGAATTTTCATTAGCATAAATGATGTTTGGACATAAATGTACAACCATCCGTATTATAAATCCACCTGAAATTTGTGTTTCTTTCCTTCTCTACTTTTCCATTCTGGCCATGAGAATAAGAATTTCGCAACTCACACAAACTTCACCAAAAAATCGTGCCTATCACTCTCAAATTGACTTGTTTTGGTCCCCCCCCATGCTCTTCCATTTATTCTTCTCTGTTTATTTGTTATGCAAGGTCATGCATGCACTATTCCAATAAAGCCTTGCTAGTTATCCCATTAGCATTTAGCACACACAGTTAGAACTTGCACACACAAGGTGGACAAAGAAGTGTGCATCTGTGATTATATACCATCTCAAAAAGGTCCTTTTCTTTGTGTTCTTTAAAATTGTGTAGTACAGTTGTGAAGAATTCTAATGAATGGACAAAAGTTAGAGGTAAACCTTATAGTGCTAGGGAATTCTTGTTGCTTTGTCTTTGTAAAGAACAATAGTGCAGACAGCTGCACGGTTGATAAGATAAGAGGAATATAAGTCATCATCTGATTCAAGAGCATAGAAATTGATGTTGGTCCCCAAACTTTTGGTAACCCATGAATAAAAGCCAAAAATCAAAGACTTGTTTTCACGGCACACTTTTGTAGCATATATGTTGAAGTTAACTTGGGGTCTTGTTCACTTATTCAGAAAAACTGTTCTTTTCCAACCTGCTTTTCTCCGATTTTTGGCTTGTCGTTTTTGCTACAAGCTTTATCAAAGGATTTGTGGGTAAAAAACAGAAATAGGTATCTGATTCTGCTGTATTGTCAGATATAAGCTCACAAGATTGATAATTGACTTGTTTTTGTTATTAGGGTCATACTCATGCCAAGTTGGGTTGAAGAATCTGTTAGCCCTATTTTGGTTTTATAAATAAATTCATTGGGTTCATGTTAAAAGAGCTTGAACCAGCTAGCTTGTGAAAGGTCAGAATGATACATGAAAATGGAACAACTATCTTGGACAGTTTGTTAATTATATATGCAGCACTCTTTTTTTTTTTTGACGAGCAGGTCCTTTAGATATTTTCACAACTCATGTGGGCAAAGGAATCGACATAGGTAGGAATTAGAATCACAGAAACTTAAGTCCCTTTAAGAAAGAGATAGACATAAGAGGTGAGATTTATATCTTATTTTTTTTGTCCTTTATTTATTTCAGTGGGACTCATATATCTTTACGTTTGTCTCTCTTTTAAAAGACCTAGGTTTGTGTCATCTAAAAGACACACATTATATATATATATATATATATATATATATATATATATATATATATATTATCATTTCTCCGGTCGTTCGACGTCCAACATCCAGTAATGACAGGTATATGGTTATAATTCCTCATATTTAATGCTTTTACCTTTTATATGATTATGATTCCCCACATTTAATATTGTCACCTGTATATATGGAATATAGTTGTTTTTTATGTTGCATGAGAAACTATATTCTCATATATATATATATGGGATAAGTTATTCTACCTACTATTTTTTCTGCCTACCTTTTCCTACCACTCTCCAACACCGTTAGATCAGAATTTCAAGAAGATCTAATGGTGTCTGAGAGTGATAGGTAAAGGTAGGCAGAAAAATAGTAGGTAGAATAACCTATCCCTATAGGCTGAAAAATGGTAGGTAGAATTAACCTATCCCTATATATATATATATATATATGAGAAAAGATATTGTAACAACCAATTAGTGTTACTACCCATCAATTTCACCGTTAGATCGATTATGTTGACCAATGATTATATTTATTTTCATCTTTGTATGGTTATGATTCCTTATATGTAATACTTCATATTTATTTTCACCTTTGTATGTCATGATTTTCCATATCTAATGCTTTCACATTAAATATGAGAAATCATAACCATACAAAGATAAAAATAAATATAACTGTTGGATCAATATAATCGATCTAACGGTGAAATTGATTGGTAGTAATATTGCTAGTAATACTAACTGGTTGTTACAATATCTTACCCATATATATATATATATATATATATATATATATATATATATATATATATATATATGGCTTATCATTTCTAAAGCTGCTTGAGACAATGTTATTATAATGACCCTAACTGGTAAATCTTAGTTAGAGATTTAATTTAAGGATTTAAATGCCATAATTAGATTCAGTGAGCGATTTCGAGTATTTTGACTGTAATCATGACTATGTTATGAACAGTGCGTTCTGCCGGAGAATTTACAGTTTTGTGAATTAACCGGTAGAGCTTAAAATGAGCAAAATAATTTTAGGAACATAATTTGAAAATTCTGATGACAAATATGAGTTCAGAACGAAAAATTGTATAGTCTGGCACTTTCCGTGAAAATCTCGTGAATAGTGTTTCTACCGGGTATTTTGTACTGCTGTTTAAGCAACCGGTAGAGTCCAGAAATAAATAATTGATGAAATAAGAATAAGAAAGTCCAATATATGCCAAGCAAGTCAAAATAGGCCCAAGAAAATGATAAGTTTATAAGTTAAGTTCAGAAGTGAGCGAAGTACAGTTAGTGATTCACAGTGCATTTCGTTAAAACGGTGCAAAAACCATACTGTGAATTATGAATATTGTTTAGTAACAAATTAAAATTAATGTAAATGATTTTAGAAAAATAAAAATATTTCTGTAGATATAAGTGAGTTCCGGGTCCGTTAAGTTAAAATATGCAATAGAAAAACAACCGGTTAAAAAGCCACATGTGCTTAAAAACCCCTAAGTCACTTAAATTCACTATTCCCTTACACTTTCTCTCTCCCTTTTCCCTTCCCCACCCGTGACAGCCATGGCAAAAGGAAGCTTAGGGTTTGTTTTTGTTTTTCTTTGATTTCTCCATGATTAAGCAACCAAATCTTTCACCCATTATACCAATCTCATAGGAAATCATCCAAGGAAGCTATTCCAACCCTCCATTTGAGCTGATTTCGTTTGTGGAGGGAGATATTTGTCATCCCAAATTCGTGCACTATTCATCAAGAGGGCAAAATGAAGTTTTTGATGGAGATTCTCTTGGTGTAGGTCTTCTAGGCTTTGGGTAGTTGATTTGAGGTAACAAACCTCTATTTCCATGATATTATTTTGATGATTTAAGTTATGAAATTGATGAGCATATTTTGTTGGGAAATAATTGATGTTAGAATGTGAAATTTATGATGGATTATTGTTGTTTAGGAAGTTATAGTGTTGAGTAAGCATCCATGTGATATAAAAATTTAAAAGTCCTATTGCATATTCCTCCTAGGTTTCGGCCATCATGGAGTGAGTAGGAGTTATTGTGGAAAAAATTATATTATGTATTGTGAAGGTATAGTGTGTTGGAAATGAGTGAAAATGGATGAGTTAGTAAGAATGCCTAAGTAAAAAGGACTTGGTGTCTAAACTCAAAATAGGAATTTAGTGGAAGCATTCCTAGGTGTTTGCAAGTTGTAATGAAGTAACGAAAATGCATTGTAAAAGAGAAGGATCTTTGGAAATTCCCCTTGTAGGATTCGACCTATAGGGTATTTAGGGATATATTTTGTACATTTTATTTTAAATAAAATGTGTTGTAATAAATTGTATAAAGGTGATGAGTTTTGAAGAAAAATAGCATGATTTATGTTGAAAATTCCTAAGGGAATGGTTGATTAAATTAAAGAACACCAACGGTTATAATGAGGTCTAGACTTGTGTATTGGCATAGGATTGGCAAAAATGCAAAGAAAGGAAAATAAGCGATGAAATGTATGCTTATGAAATAATTATGGTATTGCATCATTTTATTGATGCATTGTAAATTATTCTCTAGGTGTGCCTAGGGATTGAGAAGGATCAGAAATCTCTTGAAGCGATAAAAGTAACTTGTTCCACAAGTAAGCGTATTGGTAAAGCTTCAAGAGGTAAGCTCTATGTTTAAGGAGTCTTTTCCTGCTTGAGTGCTCCACCATGGTTAGTGAACTATGGTTGGACTGTATGACTGTGATTTAGATGCTTTGTATAGATGCATTCATATAGAGTTATTTGATAACATGATATGTTTTGCTCTGATATGACTTCTGTAATATGATTTCTGTAACAATCTCTGGCCATTGATTGTATAGTACCCGGACGTCCGCTTTGGGGTCCTCCCTCGGGACTGATGGTGTACTCCTCTGATATGTCTGGTTCCGCTTTGGGGTCCTCCCTCGGGAACACGTGCGTTGATTTTCGCTCGGGGTCCTCCCTTGGGAATAACGGCGCACATCTCTGATATGATATGGATATATGCTCTGTTCTGTTATGATATCTGTTATATGTTGTATTTGTATACTCTGTATCTGACTTTCATGCAGGAGTGAGCCAGGGGTATGGAGAATTCTCTATAAACCTGGAGCTTATTGAGATTTGTAATCTCACCCCTCTTTGGGGACACATTTTCAGGTGCCCAGATTTCCGGTGAGTCCTCACTAGGCAGGGACACGACACGTGGCTGAGGCAGTTGACAGATTGGATTTTGAGTGGCTGTAGGCTACTACCTTTTTGGAGTGTTTGATGTATTTTAGTATTTTTGCATTTGATGGATCATGATATTGATCCTTTATTGTGTATATGGCCTGTATATGTTTTGTACATGTCTGTCGCTTTGATGCATGTACATTTGGGTATTCAGGCACGTTATATGATGAGGTAGTATTCAGATATGTTTACGTGTTGGATTGCATGCTGTTAGATATAGTGGCACTGAGCCAAGTTATGCATGCGCCCATGGATGGGCATTTGATTATATTTGTATAAACTGTTTATCAGGAAATGCTTCTGTGAGGGATTGGAAAATCCCCAGTTGTCCGATTTATAGAGGAAACTCTGCCCGATTTTCGTTCACGACGAATGAGAATTTAAAAAGAAAAAGAAAAAGTTAGCTCGTATTTTCAGAAGTTAAGTCTTCCGCTGTTTTCTGTTTTATCATATGTATGTTAATTGAACCGGCTCGAGACGGGGATGTTACATTTATGGTATCAGAGCAGTTTCTCTAGAAGAGCCTGTGAAATATTGCATGAACTGTTCGGGTTGTTATATTCTTGAGTTTTTCTTGGAATACTATGATATGCATGTCTGATCACCGAGTGTGAGCGTAGCTAACTCATTCCTTTGTGTGAAATATGCAGAATTATGGTTCGCCCAAGAAGGACTTCTGATCCTCCTATTGACCCGACCGATCCAATATTAGCAGATTTGGCTAGACCCCGACTAAACCAGCGGGGAAATACTTCACAGCCAGATCCAATGATAATGGCCTTAACTGAGACGCAACAAAATATGGCTGCAGCTAGGCAGCGAGAGCTAGAAGTGATGATGAAAGCAAATCAAGATCTGTTAGAGGCTAATAGGTTGGCCAATCAAGAAATGATGGCAGCAAGCAGAATGGCGAATATTGAAATGATGAGATTACTCTTGGTTGAGGTGAGGGCGGGTGGGCAAGGTCCACAGCCACAGCCTTTGCAACAGCCACAACCACAGCCACAACCTGAGCCACAACCACAACCACAACAGCCTGTTCCTCCTCCTCATAATCCCATTGTTGTGGAGGGTGAAGGAAATAATGATGTGAATGAAGAATCTAGTCACAGGGGTGGTGTGGCACAGCCAGCCACTAATAAAGAGCAAAGAGAAAGAATGTTAAATGCCTTCCGAAAACATGCACCACCAAATTATAAAGGAGGCATTGATCCTATTGCTGCAATTCAGTGGTTAGAAGAATTGGATCGCATTTTTACTGTCATGGAGTGTGATGATCAGCAGAAATTGTTGTATGCTTCTTATATGTTGCAGAATGATGCAACTGATTGGTGGAGAAATACCCGTCTGCCCTTGGAATGTCAGGGTTATGCTATTACCTGGCCTTTATTTGAAAGGCAATTCTTGCTGAAATGCCTTCCGGCTGAAGCCCGGATAAGGAAGAAGGGTGAATTTGAAGAACTAAAGCAGGGTCAGATGTCTGTTGATGAATACTTGAATAAGTTCAATAAGCTGGCCAAATACTCTCATTTCCAGAGAGCTCCACCTACAGAGGATGACTTGATTTTTAAATTTCATAGAGGATTACATGATAACATCTCTGAAAAACTTGCAGGTGACTCATTTGATACTTTTGCTGCACTTGTTAAAAAGTGTAAAAATATTCAAGAATATTACAGAAGGAAGCATAAGGACCAATCTGCTCCTAATTCTGGTCCTAAAAACACCTCTGGGAATTCTAAAGGAAAAGGGTTGCAGGTTAGACAGTCTGATGGTAAGTTCAAAAAGGCGAGAAATTCTAAGCCTGGAAATATTAAGCCTGCTTCTCTATGTGCTACATGTGGTAAAGTTCATGCTGGGGTTTGCAGAAAAGAGCAAAGATTGTGTTACAAATGTGGCCAACCTGGGCATTTTATTAGGGACTGCCCCTTTAATGGGGGACAAGTTTCTACTATTCAGGCCACTCCGGCTCCTATTGTGGTTGAGGAACCATCTCTACCTCTCCCACCTCCAGTTGCCCGAGTATATGCAGTGACTCAGCAAGAGGCTGAGAGGTCAGCTAGTTTGGTGCGAGGTATGATTTCTATTCGTGATGAAATGCTTAGTGTTTTGTTTGATTCTGGTGCCACGCATTCTTTTATTGCTGATTATGTAGCTGAAGCATTTGGTCTGCATGTGAAAAAAATGAAAACTCCTATGCGTATTGTTACGGCTGTGGGAAGAGTTTTTAATGAAGACTATGTTTGTGAAAATGTGAAATTCAAGTATGAAGGCAGGGAATATTCTGCCGACTTTATTGTCTTGCACCTTGCTTCTGTGAATTTAATTCTGGGGATGGATTGGTTGTCCAAGTACTGTGTGAAGATTGACTGCTGCAGTAAAACCATTTCTGTCTCATCTCATGATGAAGAAAGGGAGTCTCCTTATTTGTCTGTACTTCAGGTGGTAAAGGCCTTGAAGGAAGGAGATTCCGGGTATGTTTTATTGGGAGGTCTGGTTGGCGTCAACAAGGAGCCAATTTCTGTTATTCCGATTGTCTCTGA